>NW_004798760.1:63368-67538 GCF_000002075.1 Aplysia californica | reverse complement strand
TGACTACTACTACTACTACTACTACTACTACTACTACTACTACTACTACTACTACTACTACTACTACTACTACTACTACTGCTATTGCTACTGCTACTGCTACTGCTACTGCTACTGCTGCTGCTACTACTGCCACTATTGCTACTACTGCTACTACTGCTACTACTACTACTTTTATTTTTATTTTTATTATTAATATTATCATCATCATCATCATCATCATCATCATCATCATCATCATCATCATCATCATCATCATCATCATCATCATAAGAATAATGTTTGGCTCTTTTCGTCTGTACAGACGGTCAATTTAGCTTAAGGTGGTCTCAAAGTTGTCTTCATGCAGCTTCTTTCATGGCTAATCCTTCCTATGTTTGAAGCGCAGATTCTGTCGCAGTGCTTGCATTTCAGTGAGGTGGATCGAAGCTCTGTATTTCCGCTGTTTTCCTTTCGTCGTTAGCGCTTCTCAGCCTGGTTGTTTCCAAGGCTGCTCTCTAGCATTATAGTTGTTTCCTTTCCAGCTATCACTTTCCTCCATGTTTTCTTGTCCTCAGCTACTTCCTACCAGACGTTAACATCTACTCCAAGATTTGATAAGCTATTTTTGCAGGTGTCTTTGTATCTCAATTTTGGTCTTCTTCTTGGTCTTTTTCACGGGACAAGTTCCCCATAGAGATTTTCCTTCGGAATCCAGTAGTCGTCCATTCTCTTGACATGGTTCAGCCATCCCAATCTTTTAAACACAGAATAGTTGGCATGCTCCTGAGGTTTGCCCGTGCCAACACTTCACCTTTTGTAACCTTGTCACGCCTCGAAATGCCTAAGATCTTGTGGCAGCATCTGAGACGGAAAATGTCGAGGCGCTTTTCTTGCCTGCTGTACAAGGTCCATGTTTCATATCCATAAAAGAGTGTGCTGAGGACACATGCTTCCTAAATCTTGATCTTTGTTTTGATGGTTAATCTTTTGTTTTCCCATGCTCGTTTTTTCAGCCTTCCAAAACTTGTTGTTGCTTTCCCTATCCTGGAGTTGATCTCATAATCAATTGATGTAGTAGAGTTAATGGTAGACACCAGGTAACAGAACTTGTCCACTGCCTCAAGTTCCTTGTCGTTTGTTTAGCCATATATTATAGCTCTGCTCTGCGCCTTCTTGAGAAAGGATGACTTTTCTTAACACTGATGACCAAACTAATGACCGTGCATGCTGTTGATAGGTGGTCCATCATTGTTTGTAGGGTTCATTCACTGGGAGCAACAAGAGAAGCATCGTCAGCGAACAGAAGGTCTTGTACTGTTGTTTTGTAGATCTTGGTCTTGGCCTGGAGTCAAGCAAGATTGAAGAGCGGTCCATAGGTTCTCCAGGAGGAAGGCATCCCCTGGTGATTATTTGAATGCGTAATGCAATAAGACAGCAAAATCAGAGCTAAAAAAGGGTTGGTGCTAAGACAGAACCTTGCTTTACTCCGCTATTGATTTTGAAGCTGTTTGATGTTGAACCGTCGAACTGAATGGTGGCCTTCATAACTTCGTGGAATGAGATTATGTGCTGTAGCAGTATTGGGAGACAGCCAGTTTTTTCAAGCACCATGTACAGTCCTGTCCTGATCTACTGACGGTGTCAAAAGCCTTTGACAGATCGACGAACGAAGTAGAGCTATGTAAAGGCAGTTGTTATTCCCTGCATTTTTCTTGTAGCTGACGAATAGAAAAGATCATGCCCATTGTTGAGCGGTTTGATCTGAAACCGCATTGGCTCTATGCTAGGACTCTTTCTGCTAGTCGCGTTAGGATGATCCTAGCGAAAGCTTTTCCAGTGATGCTTTGCAATCAGATACCTCTGTAGTTGTTGCAATTTCCTTTGTCCTCTTTGTTTTTGTAGAGTGTGGTGATTTTGGCATCTCTCAGGTCATGTGGAATTTCTGCTGTCAGCGAACAAGTCATGAGTAGCTTGTACAGATATGGGTGGAGGGTCTCTTTGTTCTCTTTCAGCACTTCAGCAGGTATGTTGCCATTTCCTGCTGCTTTTCCGCAAGCAAGTTCATTGCAGAAGAGAGTTTTTCTTCTGTTGTTATTGTATCATGTTCTGACATTTCGGAGAGCTGAGGAATGGCCTCATGTAGCTGTCTATCAACATGTTGCTCCTCTGAGTAAAAGTCTGAATAATGTTTCACCCATTTTTCCATTTATTTCTTCTTGTCTGTCAACTGTTCACCTTTCGCAGACTTTATAGGTGCCATTTTGTTTGCTGTTGGTCCATAGCAACTCTGGCGTTTTCGTACAGTTTCCTCATATTACCAGTACCGCTTGCCTGTTGGATTTCTGAGCATAATTTGTCTTAGCACTGATTGGTGCACTTTCTGGTTTCTCTTTGAAGGTTGGATTTAGCAGCACATAGTAGTTGCCTTGTACTCTCTGTTGGATTTGTGTTGTGTTCTATCAGGATCCTACGATCTCGAGTAGTGGTGCGCGTGATGCACTGGCTTCAACCCAGTCTTCTTTGAAAGGTCTTTCTCCATTCCAAAGGTAATTGACGCAGAATTATACATTGTTGATTTCATGCTATTCGACATGCTGTCTGGGGATGAGCTATCTAGATGTAGGAGCTGTTCTTTGACATGTTCTTGAAATTTTGCCTTTAACGCAGGGTCTTTGGCATTTCTTTTATTTTAGCTCTTGGAGTTTTCTTAGTAACTATCTTTGAATTAGCACTGTAGAAGGATTTTTTTTTGCTTTACCATGTTGACATCTTTTTTCTGACGATGATGAAGTCGATTTGGTGTCAATGGCCTGATCTTGGACGGCACCAACATACCTTGTGTCTGTCCTTGCCACTGTAGAATGTGTTAGTGATGCAAGGGTTGTTATTTGCGCTGAATTCTAAGAGCCTCTGGCCATTCTTATTGATTTTTTTCCCCAAAAGGTCCAATGCAGGTTGGCCATACTTTGTTTTCAATACCCACTCTTACATTAAAGTCACCCATGAGAAACAGTTGGTTTGTTGTTGGGACGTTGGTGATTGCATTCTGAAGCTCCTCGTAAAACTGGTCTTTTTCTCATTTTCTGCTGTTAGGGTTGGGGTGTAGGCGCTGATGAAGTGAGCCCTTCAAGTTTTGATTTCCATTTCCGTGAAAGTGATACGTTCAGATAAACCTTGGAGGTGCTGATCCTGTTCAGCAATCTATTGTGTACTCATACCCATACCATGGATTCTCCTCTCATCTCCCCCCTAGACCCTTCCAGAAAAATGTATAGTTTCTTTCACTGATGGTACCAGAGTTAGCAAGTCTTGTCTTTTGCGTGGCAGTGATGTTTACATTGAGTCGTGTGACCTCCCTGTCCATGATTTCTGTCTTTCTGATGTCCTCTGTTTTCTCCAGGTTGACAGTGTCCAAACCGGTTGTCAGTGTTCTAACATTTCAGGCCCCCAGTTTCCATGGGGTTAGTTTTACTTCTTTTGCCTGGTGGTGAGTTTCGGTTTTTGTCCTATACACACATAGAAGCAAACAAACGTGGTGGATCAACACCTTACTCTCTGGGGGCAGCCCAGTTTGAGATGGGCGGTAACTGATCAATGCGACTCAATAGTTACTCCCATCGTCAAAGGTGACCTGTGGCGACATCCTGTTTCGCCAAATAAGGATGCCTTATAACCCGTAAATTGCCACCCCCCGTGTTTTTCCCTTGCTTATCACAACAAGGATGAAATGTCCTCTCCATAGTCATATAAATGCTGCTGTAGCTGTGGTTGAGCTGTGGGTCTGATCCGCTGCATTTTTGCTCTCTTGCAGCATCCTCCCGGAAATCTTGAAATCTTGAAATCTTGACTAAGCTAAATGCCTGGGCCTGACTATGGAGAACGTGCCTTGCCCAATTTGCAAGAACCACCTCTCGACTTTGCTGATTTAGTCCAAAGGAGCGACGAGGTTAATACATTTGGAACTAGCAGAATTGCAAGGTCTGCCAGAAGATAGTTCGGATCGTTCCTGACTGTCGACTGCCTTAGGAGCCCTCCCTCCGGATTTGTTTAGAGTTTACTCCCTTAGCCTATCATACTCCCGTATGCACCTACAAGGCAGTTGGAACAGCTGCAGGTAGTACCATCTACTGTCATTATGGTAGCAGCACTGAGGCTGGCCGGACGTTATAATTATAATAATAATAATAA
>NW_004798760.1:61094-63253 GCF_000002075.1 Aplysia californica | reverse complement strand
AATAATAATAATAATAATAATAATAATAATAATAATTTAATATTACTATTATCACTACCATTATCACATATTCAAGAAAGATGGAAATTTATAAAGCAGTAATAGATATTTTATTTGTAAAATATACATAGCAATGAATGAAATAAGCATTCTGGGAACAAAGTAAAATATAATCTTAGGGCAGGAACAGAATATAGAAAAAAACAAGCTATGAAACGGTTAAATGCAATTAAAGAAAAACTTCTGGAACAGCAAGAAGTAAAATATATCATAACATAAAAGTGTACTCACTCGCACATAATATGCATAATAATGTATGATTATGATAATTATATCAAGGATTGTAGATTAAGCTTATGGGTGGTTTCGTTTTTCAATGTGAATGCTTGCTCCTCCTTTGCACTCTTTTCTGTCAGCCCGTACTTTTATTTGCTCGTCTGTCTGTGTGTTTCGTTACTCATTCACCTTTCATGTAGTGGCTCTCGTGGCCTAAAGGTTAAGGTGTTCACCTCTCATTCAAAGGTCCCGGGTTTGAATCCGGGTAGCGACGGAAACATTTTCTTCTCTAAAATTATCTCCTTTCACCTCTTTTCTGGCTCTCTAGCAATTTTCTGTCGTCTGCTTTCGTCTCCTTTTTCTGCCCCCACCTCCTCACCTCCTTTGCCCCCTCATCTGAGCTCCTGGCTCTCTCTGCAGCATTTCTTCTGCTAACTCCTTGGCTCCTTCTTACTCTCTGTGTTGTCTTTCATTGTTTGCAATTAAGTTAGCCACATTTTTTTCTACACACAAGGCACTGTACGTATTCCAAAAGAAGTACTTTGACGTGTCTGTACATATAAAACATAACTCTAATATCTTTTTATATTGAATTTTAATGCGAGTTATATCTAATTTAACTTTTATGTATAACTGCATTTGTTTTTGCGGTCATGTACAGCCAAGAAACATTTCCCTCTTGGATAATAAAGTATTATCTTATCTTATCTTATTAAATCCTGCAAAGGGTTGAGAAAGAGCTGCTTCAGGGTGAATGGATGGACCCAATACAATACTCATCCCTAAGAGCCATCACATGGAGTGAAGGGCTATGAGGAGGCTGATAGGCCACACAACTAACAGCGAAAAAACACCCCCAAAAATGAACAAACGACACAACCAACTGAAATAGCTCAAAAGAGAACATTCATTACAAATACGCATACATTAGTAGCATAGTACAAACAAAACATAAGACAATCAAAACTAACGTGAAAACGGTGTGGAAGCATATCAAACCAGGACAGCGCAATGTATGATATTTTGTTATAATACGCTCTTTGAGGTTGGCCTTAACTTTTTCAAACATTTGGAATTCTCAAAAATATAACTTCGGCAGCGCACTTCCAATTAAGAGAATCAGCCAACAGATTGCGAAGTATATTTTACTATTTGTCAGCTTAGGCTCGTTAATAAAAACCGTGAAGTGGCAGGAATTGTCGCTTAAAACCCCTTTTCATCACGGTAATATGTGTATGTATGTAGTATAGGGTTTTACGGCGCTCGCAACTGCTAAGGTCATATGAACGCGCGGTAATATGTGTACTGAAGTAGCTGGCTTTTTTGTGTTTAGCTAGGCTTAATTTAGTTGTTTTTTTAATACAAATTGCAACTGCAGGCTACTTCTATCTCATCTTTTCAAGCACCAAAAAATCCCGAAGATCTATGCCTTTCTCTCTTTTGGAAATTATATGCTTTTAGTGTGTGTGTCTAATGCCATGTTTTCTGCACAAAACGGATTTCCGCTCCTCTTTATTGATAGTGTGCACTGAGGGGCCAGATATTAAAACGCATAGTTAAGTATAAAAATGTAACTACAAATGAGGACACTTTATCGATTTGCGCCCCAACATTTTTTCGATCTATAGTGTTAGTTTCCGATTTCGTCGACTGAATTAGGAAGACACGCTGCCCCGGCCTCCGATGAAGACCATCAGTCCTCCCACAACTACCAACACGCCACCGACAATGCTGAGAATGAAGGAGTAGCCAATGTCAAAAGCCTTGCTGATGTCGTCATGGATAGCAGCACCCCAGATGATCACGCCGAGAAGGATGAAAAAAACTGGAATAGAGGATGGGAGGGGGTTGGTGGGTGAGGGGAGGGGGTTGGTGGGAGAGGA
>NW_004798760.1:59742-60994 GCF_000002075.1 Aplysia californica | reverse complement strand
GAAAGGATAGAAAACCTTATTATATTCCTCATTGAACCCAGGCCATAAAAACGGTGTGGACAGTGATATGATATCCCTCATATCTTAGTGATCTCATCCAGATTTATGTTCCATCTAGATCACTAAGATCAGGCGATCAGTATCTTTTAAGAATTCCTAGAAAAGGAGATAAGAAATTATCTGAAAAGATCGTTTGCCCACCTTGCTCCATCAGTTTGGAACTCTCTTCCTCTACCTTAGAGACATACAACATCGAATCTGAGTCTAAGTTTAAAACATCTTTAAAGACACGTTTAATGATATCATTTTTATGTCAGTAAATTCATGTTCAGTACAATGTTATGTCAATGACTATGTATCCACTTATGTATTTTGCGAATTGCATTGTGTATATTATTTTATTATGTACGGTATTTGTATGTGCTCATTTCGTAACGACGTGTAAGCGTGCACGTATGATAAGCAAGTAGATGTGTGTGTGTGTGTGTGTGTGTGTGTGTGTGTGTGTGTGTGTGTGTGTGTGTTTGTGTTTGTGTTTGTGTGTGTGTGGGGGGGTGCCCGCGCGCGTGTGTTTTGAGTGCATGTGTGTGCACATGTGTACATGTAATGTGTGCGTGAGTATGCCCACTTTTCTCCCGAAAACACGAGTTAACCACATTTTATTGCAAACTTTTTTTTCTTGAACACCACATACATCTGTTACAAATCAAAGCGGAATATTTTAAATTAGCCATGGATCTACACTTTGATTATCCCCTGGGACTTCAGTGAAGTGCGGACAAAACAGTTAGCTGACGTCAAGATGCTATCCACTCAAAAGCCCACACAGCCAAATACGTGAAATTTCACACTCGCTCGTGATCACCTACTCCACTCGTCCATCCCTCGGTCAACGCCTTGTAACTGTCTACTGTTTATAGAGTAGTCGTTGCCCCCTGTCCATCCCCAACCCGATGTGAATAATTATTAATTCGTTGACAACGAGCTACGATTTTTTTCTGACCATAGATTAACTCCATATGATCCTGACGCTAAGGACAAGAATGGCTGATAATTAAGGCTGATGGAAAAGAGAGACAGATGGTATAGCTGCATAGCTGGGAGGAAGGGGGGGGGGGCGTATATAACATTTCTATGCAAACTGTGACTTGTGTTTTATTTGCATTACCGGTATGTCTTCAAATGATTGACGGGGGCTCTCGTGGCCTAGAGGTTAAGGTGTTGGCCTCTCATTCAAAGGTCCCGGGTTCGA
>NW_004798760.1:56948-58950 GCF_000002075.1 Aplysia californica | reverse complement strand
TACTACTACTACTACTACTACTACTACTACTACTACTACTACTACTACTACTACTACTACTACTACTACTACTACTACTACTACAATAATAACAAAAAACAAAAACAACAACTACTACACCTCCTCCCCCTCCTCATACTACTACTTCTAAAACTAGGAAGGGAAGACGTAGCGTAGAGGCCACTAAGCGTCTAAGGGATGAGCCGTCGGCTGAATTCGTCTGCGCGTTCTAGGCTGTGCCAAGAAACGTTGAGTGGAAACATCGCATTTTGTTTCAATTTTTAACAATAATTTTTGATATGTTTAACTCTTGTGGTGCTAACTCTAAATACACTGCCACATTCAGACATGCCATCTCCCCAACATCTTCACATATCAAATTCCTAAATGACACCTTTGTGGGGTTGAAAACACTGCAGTATGGAACCTCAAAATGGTTAGCACATGTTCATCTTCCCTACATCAGAGGTTGTATAGGCAATATTAATTTTTTCCTGGCATAAGCAAATGATTTGACAAACACAGTTGTCAGTGTCAAATATATATTGACAAGTCGCCTCAATCAAGATTGCGTGAAAATCTGTTTTCCGTCATCCCAGGGGAAAATGGCCAGATGTCAAATCCTGACCCTCAACAATTCAGATTTACTTTATGGCAGGTCATGGTTGACAAACTTCTACTGACAAGAGAAGGCAGCAGTTGTTCTGATGACCTAGACAGTTTCCTCATCAACTTCTCGACAACGAACAGTACCAACCAATCCTTGACCCTTCCAGATTCTATACCATTGCCAAATGAAATGAAGCAAGCAGCCAGCATTGTAAGATCATGCGAAATGGACCATGTCATATAATTGGAAAAGATTGTATCTTACATAAGTGGGTTCACTGTATGAATACTTTAAAAGTTTTTGTGCTTTGCTCGTTTGGATTTAGTTCAAGACCAGACATCACCAGCTGAAAGACACCACCAGCTGATTGAATAAAAACAGTTAAGTAATTGTTGAAATGATGGTTTGAAAAAACCTACTGAAAAATTAATCGCTTTAGTGAGAACATTTTAGATGATTTTCCAAGCCTGGTTTTGGAAAGTTGTTGGGAGCAGACAAATACAGGAATTATTGAAGCAGAAAATGTGGTCTGATCCTACAGCGGCCCAATTGACACTAAATGACAGTGGCTGTTGTGAAATGGACAGTCAAGTTTCTGACTGTAAGGATTCACCATGAGGTGAAGGTCCGAAATGAGGAAAGAAGCAAGGCACGCAAAACAAAGAGAAAGCTGAAAACTGACAACCATCTACAGGTAAGTTCGCACACATCTCCTAGATCTAGTTGTTATAGAATCTAGTTATAAATAATAGTGTTCCTAATCTCGTAATACTTGCATTTTAGGAGGACAGACCTCAGAGATACATAATGTCTAGAATCTAGATGCTCGTTCCTCAAAGCGTTTATTTATTCATTTATCTATATTAAATATATTTGTTTATCTTTGTTTTAATGAGCACGCTCTAGATGTAGAATCTAGACATCTATTTACAAATACAGTATTTGTTTATTTAGGAATTATAAAAAAGCACGTTGATCAGCTGTTCGTGGATGCATATACATTGTAATTATGATAGGCGAATACTGGGTTTGCTTGCTGGCGTGCCTCGCGTAACGCGCAGACGACTTGGCGAACTGACTCGACCCCGCGGACAAGGGTATAGAGAGGCTTAGGCCGGTCCCAGAGTGGCTCTGTATGTCTGACCTGTAGCTCGCCTGGCTCGCACCGTGCAAATGAATGTATACATTATCGTGTGCTTAAGCAGCGTCGCTGTGTCGTCTGTTTTTTGTTAGCTGAGCTGCGCGATGCGTCAGACGTGCTATTCAACAGTGTTGTAAAAATGGCGGACATGTGTCGCCTCGCTTCGTGTTTATTTTCGACTAAAACTCTTCACAGATCATCAAAATCAACAAGAAGTAAGTTTTATTAAGTGCTGTGCTATTAAATATTGA
>NW_004798760.1:54944-56848 GCF_000002075.1 Aplysia californica | reverse complement strand
CTATAGAATAGAATAGTATCAGGCCATATTTCTGCCGGAAGCTGACAAAACGCCTTTTTTTTTATCACAGCAGTTTAGAGAAACCTGGCAGGTTTTTTTTGTCAGCGTAACCACTGAGAGTTTCTTCCAAAACTTGAATTCAAATTTATTCAAAAACTGGGTCACAGTTTCACTTGGAACATTTTCACACAAGTAGGGTAACTGACCAGGCTTTCATTTAGCAAACAAAATATTTTGGCACTTTCTAAATGAAAAAAGATGTTTTGTCAGCTTACGGCAGACTTGAGGATCTGCTACACATCATTACATGTGTCCAATGGTGGGAACAACTAAGCTGGAATAGATAGTCATCAAGGTTGAAAGTGCTGAACTTAAAAACCTTTTTCTCCATTCATAACATGGTTTCACAAAAGGTGACTTTCACGTTCAGAGCATGAGTCATGGAATAATATACACCCACATCCAATTTTATATTTTTTATAAGTAAACTTGAGGATCTGCTGCACATCATTACATCATATGTCTAATGATGGGAACAACTAAGCTGGAATAGATAGTCATCAAGGTTGAAAGTGCTGAACTTAAAAACCTTTTTCTCCATTCATAAAATGATTTCACAAAAGGTGACTTTCACGTTCAGAGCATGAGTCATGGAATATTATACACCCACATCCAATTTTATTTAAGTAAACTTGAGGATCATCATCAATTCTGACACCAAAAAAAAAGTCCACAAAAAAATCAGCAAATTTATATTGCCTATGTCAAAGAGAAGAGAATAATATGATAATATATTTTTGCAAGAGATTAACAACCACCTTTGAAGTGAAGCACAATAACCCCAGAACGATGGTGGTGTGGTTCATTTAATTTTCACTTTTTATTATTATCTGTCCTCACCAGTCTACTGGTTAGTCTTACTTGAAAGTTTCAAAGAGAAATTCGTAGGCTACTAGATCTAGATTTAGATCTAGATCTAGATCTAGATTCTAGATAGACGATCTAGATCTAAGTATTCTAAAATGTGAAGAATACAACCCTGGGGACTGGGGGTAGACTAGAGTCTACAAAATCATAATGACCCGAGGGCGAACGGATAGAAATCTGAACGGAACTGCTTTGGACCCCTCCCCCTTTCCCCTCCATCAACCCTGATCCTAGCGACACCCTTATACTGCATCATTTTGCTTCCTTTTCACGTTCAAATTAAGCCGGCAATGAATCTGCCTCAAGACCCGATTCCCCCAAAAGTTTGAAAAGATAGACTAGGCCGACGTAATCACACATTGACAACCGTGCCGTAGCAGTAAGCCTGAGTAACGATCTTGAAAATCTTACATGTACACTGCTTCAGCTCTGCTTCCTTTAATTTTGGCCTGATATGGGATGCAATAATCACTTCTTTCACTAAAAAATACTAGATCTAGATCTAGCTCTAATTATTCAGTCAACCGTAGCTAAGGTAGCTCAACACTCAAAACGATCAATGTGGCTCTTTGAGTTCATCTAAAATCTCAGTGTCAAATGACGGAGTACTCACCGCCCCATATTCCGATCTTGAGTTGGGACGTATCCAAATTCTCAACGAACTCTCCAAGATAGCGGTTGATAAGTTCAACCACAATAGACTCAAACACCATGATGAAAACTGATCATCGAAAAATATATTTAAACCAATTTGCACAAAGACCACTTCAATGCAGCTCAGGGATCTTTTTCAAACAGACGAAAGTTGCGCACCGGCGTACGCCATATTGTTTTCGTCAATATGCTAATGAGGGTCACGAGCCTTGAGTTCAGGCTAAATATAGCTACGGTAAAACCTGCTATATTTTACAACTTCGCTCATTGTACCAATTTTGATTCTTCTTTCCCTCGAAAACACTTCAATATCTACGACAGGG
>NW_004798760.1:52605-54844 GCF_000002075.1 Aplysia californica | reverse complement strand
GACTAAAACTCTTCACAGATCATCAAAATCAACAAGAAGTAAGTTTTATTAAGTGCTGTGCTATTAAATATTGATGCTAGCATCAACACTTGGCCACAAAATCACCCAGAAATGCACTTTATCATACTTTGAAAATTCGAATCGAGAGGTTGACCTAGTTTCGACCTTTGTCGTAGGCCTAGGCCTAGGCCTAGATCTAGGTGTGCTTCTCTAGATTCTAGATCTAAATCTAATTCTAGCCTTGCATTACCAATGTAAACTATCGCGGCGCGCAGCTGCACGTGTGTTTGTGTGTGTGGGGGTGGGGGGGGGGGGGGGGGGAGTGCACTTGGCACATGACGAAAAAAAGAGTTGTCCCGTCTTGGTATAATTGGTCTTGGATTACACAGTACCTAAATATAGCAAGGCAGGCCCGTCAGTTGCACACCTACACACGTCAACCCACAGTGCGGCTGTGCCGACACGCACACTGCGTGCGCCAGGCGAGCTACATGTCAGACCTACAGAGCCACTCTGGGACCGGCCTAAGCTTCGTCTTATCTTGCTGCTGCTGCTGCTGCTGCTGCTACTAGTACTGCTATTTCTACGGCTCCTCCTCCTCCTCCTCCTCCTCCTCCTCCTCCTCCTCCTCATCCTACTACTACTACTACTACTACTACTACTACTACTACTACTACTACTACTACTGCTACTACTACTACTACTACTACTACTACTAACAGCCCCAGTCTGAAGGACTACAACTACAAACAGGTATTACTACATACTACAAAGATAGCTTGTGGCCTACAGCCCCAAAGTCCACACTTACAAGATCCGAAGCTAGCACCCACAGCCAACAAAGGCATCATCTTGTGCTGACTCTTGCCCATGAGCGAAAAAACAAAGATCAGGACCGACACCGCCAACGCCACTCCGCCAAACAGAACTCCGATGATGGTCATGGCCTGAACAGCTTTGTATTCGGCTGAGTCAACATAAAAAACGTAGGCATCTTTGATTTGTCAAATTATGTGAGGCATCGAGGTGAAAACAGACGCTCTTCAAAATAATGAAATCACAGACATCTGCAGTGTTATGGCCATTGGACATTTTTGTTTACAGTTTCTTTTATTGACTCAACACCTTAAATGTCCTTTTAAAAACACATGTATGTGTGCTTTTGACTGAAAAACGATGATCAAAGGCAACAAAAGTTGGTGAACAGTGTTCAAGGACTCTGAAGCTTTGGAAGTCACCAAACTTTGGCTGACGTTTTCTCGCCAATCTTACTCTGAAACCAGGCCACCCCCACTCCCTACAATTGCAAATGTCTGGAGTTCTTTTCAAGATAGGCAATGCTTTAATTGAAAAAAAATGAACTAGCTTTAAGATGATACCAATAGCTCCCCATGCCCAACAAATGGACGAGCGGATGATTCCACCGCGTTGTGACTCAATGTTTAACATAATGCCCCTTCCCCCCCCAAAAAAAAAGAAAATAAAAACTAAAAAAACAAACCAATTGTCACTACCTAGCTCATTTAGAACATAGACACGTGGGAAAAGGATAATGATGATGATGATGATGATGATGATGATGATGATGATGATGATGATGATGATGATGATGATGATGATAAACCTCACGTTTACAGTTTTTCCTTTACACCTCTCGTCGTGCATCTATTATGATGTCTCCCCCCCCCCCCCCCAAATGATATTGTCCTCACTTACTGAAATACTACTGATATCCGCTTCTCCGTTTGAAAGCAGATAATAAAACAAGGTTGCTTTGTTAACTTTGGGGTTACAAAACTCTAGCACCCCTTCAACATTACAGAAAGAAAAACAGTACACGGAGTAACTCCAAAGAAATGACTCACAAGGTACATTTTCGTTGGTACTGCATTTTTGCCCGAGCATTGTTAAAAGGCAGGACTTGAAAGGCCCTACGCTATAGTCGTCACTAACAATGGACACGGACCATACGGGCGTGGCCATGCCAACGATGTGGAGGAGCACGCCAATGCCCAGAACTGCTGTGCCGACAAGGACAAGTGGATTCACTCCCATTGTGCAACTGAAAAATAAAACAACAACAAAAAAAGAACATCAGTAACTCGTTTTGCTTTGGTGATTGAATAAGTGGTTGTGGTTGTGGTTGTGATGAGACTGGTGATGATGCTAGGTTGTCTGGAATCATTGCTGTCACAATTTTTGTGAGTAGGAAGAAGGGGGGGGGGGGGGGGGGGAAAAA
>NW_004798760.1:51301-52505 GCF_000002075.1 Aplysia californica | reverse complement strand
GGAGGGGGGGGGGGGGGGAGGGGGATAAATGAAGGAAGTGTTTTTGGTAGCAGTAGTAATGGTTTACTCCTAAATCAACAACAACAAAGACCTAAACAGAAAACTCACGAAGCTGAACATTGACAAAACATCCCCAACGCTTATTCCACACATCTAAAAGACCATGCAACCAGCTCAGAGCTAATGCAGAATGATATCTATGGTGGAATGTTCACATGGTCAGCGCTGACGACAACACTCAACACCATCTCTGCCCAACTGGCATCAATTCATAATGCCACTTTCACCGAGTAAAAGATAAGCCGCCAAGCTCATACCAAGCATAAGGTAAGATGTGACAAAGTTTGTGTGGCTTATTGTGGAAAGGCTCATCTAACCAGATTAAAAAAAAAAGATGTGAGTCCATTCAGATACAGAATGCTAACGAGTGCTCCAACTCTCTTGGTCACGTGACACCAAGAGTTGCTCTGCGTCATTGGGGTCTATCGAAACGGCCACATCTCTCTGTCTTGGTATTGCATTGTGGTCCTTCAAAACTGTTCGCAAATATGGAAGCCTTGGACATTCCAGTAGGACGATAGCACAACAGGCACCAATGAGAGAAAACCGCAAACAATCAAAATGGGGTCATAAAGTGCGAAAGAGCTTCTCCGACTTGAGAAGCAAAGACCCTTAGATGAGTAAACTCTCTTAGCAGACTGGATATCTAAACCATTTACAATATAATAATTAACGTGAGCTTATATGAATACGTTTGCAGTAAGTTTTGGGCGTCAAAACTGGAAACATTTTTAACATATCTACAACGTTTTTGGCATTTTGATAGATGAAACATTATTCTAGTGAATGAGATAGCGAGTTTGAAATAATATGGAATAAATGATTTGACTTTAAATCTAATATGTTGTCAAAATTGGATTTTTTTGTGGTCAAAAATCGCGTAAGTGGGCACCCCTATTAGTGGTCGTACGCACCAAAAGCAGGTGAGCTGAGCAGTAGCTGAGCCGTGTTAAATCTTAGTAATATTATTATTCATAGCCTACGCCGTTCGCACCAAAAGCAGTAGCTGCGCCTTACTGAGCAATGTACTGCTAGCAGTGAGCAGTAAAATATATCTTCCCATTTACTACCGCTCAATGCTAGCAGCAATTTAATAATAATAATAATAATAATAATAATAATAATAATAATAATAATAATAATA
>NW_004798760.1:49372-51201 GCF_000002075.1 Aplysia californica | reverse complement strand
AATAATATTATAATAATAAATAACATTTCTATATCGCTCAACACCGATTAAAGTACACGGGCTCTGAGCGCTTTACAATACAGTACAACGCACAACAGTAACATAAAACGTTGTGTTCTCACTAAAATTTAAAAAAAATAATCCTAATTAAATATTCATCTTATTAATTTAAAATCAGAAACAACTTCAGCTGACATTTGAATGAATCAAAAGATTTTATCTCTCTTAAAGTACTTGGTAAAGCATTCCAGATCTTGGGGGCCTTAAATTGGTATTCAAATGCCCTTTCACCCATTGTTTTAAGTTTCATAGATGGTAAAATGAATTTCTTTGTGTCAACTGATGACCTTAAACTGCGAGTTGGGATGTACAGTCTTAACAGATTTGATAAATATGATGTCGCATTATCATTCAAACATTTGTGACATAGGGTGGCCAACTTGTACACAATCCTTTTCTCAACAGGAAGCCCATGCAAAGTTCGTAAAAGAGGTTTAGCAGAGTCTCGCTTTCTTTTCCTAAAATTAAACGTGCTGCATTGTTTTGATGGACCGTTTGAAGTCTTTTAACTTTCTCCGGTGATATTCCTGATAACAAGGAGTTGCAATAATCGAGTTTTGATCAAATTAAGCTAGTTACTAGTAAAGCAGTATACCTAGTAGGCCTTTTGGTCAGATGACGTATTTTACTTATTTTTTAATGATTTCTAAATACATGTACATGCAGCTGATCAGATGATTTACCTCAGCCGATATTGATAAACTGAAATCAAAATAGATGCCAAGATTCTTAACTTTTCTTGAAAATACAATTTCTGCATCACCAATTGTCATGTGATCGTGGTCAACCTCATGAACAGACTTTGCATTGCCTGCCAGAATGATTTCTGTTTTATCATCATTCAACATCAATTTGTTTTTGTTCATCCAGTTTTTCACAGAGGCAATACAATTTTCAGCATAACGGACAAGTTCATTTAAGTTGGTAAACTTTGTTCGACCATAAATTTGGGTATCGTGAGCAAAGAATTGATAGTTTAAGTCAAGTCATACTTAACTATTTCCTTGACAAGTGGTTGTGTATAAATGGTGAACAAAACTGGACCGAGGACTGAGCCCTGGGGAACACCATACTTTGATGCATCATCTGATGACTTAAGCCCTTTAATAACAACAGATTGGTAACGATTTGACAGGTAAGAAGAAAACCAGCTAAGGGCAGTCCCGGATAATCCAAAAGACACTTCCAATCGCTTCAATAAAATATGATGGTTAATTGTATCAAAAGTTGCTGATAGATCTAAAAGGCTCAGCAAAACAACTTTTCCTGAATCATAGTCAGTAGGCATGTCATTCATGACTTTAAGAAGTGCTGTTTCTGTGCTGTTGATGACATGCTAATGAATATTCACTCTTTGGGAATTAACTCTCTGAAAGCGAAGCGAACACATCGTCTGACGACCAGCCCAGCAAAGACAATGTTCTTACGTACACACGTTGAACCGTCATACACACATAAAAAATAAAAAACAAGAATATGCATAGTTTCCACTATGCAAGTTGTTGCCTGCCATTATAAGTGTCAAATGAAGACAACTAAACAGAATGAAAATAATTATTTAGAACCGTCATACACACATTATCTGAAACAAGAATTTGCATACATTCTACTATGCACAACGTTTTATGCTACTGTTGTATTGTATCGTAAAGAGTTCAGAGCTGGTGTACTTTAATCGGGGTTTATCACAATATAAATGTTATCTATTATTATTGTTAGTAGTAGTAGTAGTAGTAGTAGTAGTAGTAGTAGTAGTAGTAGTAGTAGTA
>NW_004798760.1:43696-44957 GCF_000002075.1 Aplysia californica | reverse complement strand
GGCTCAGGACAGAGATAAATGGAAGGAGCTTGTATGTGGCCTATACCCTGCCAGGGGTGAAAGGCATTGGTGATGATGATGATGATGTTACTACAGACGATCATGTGAAACAATATTATATTTAGAATCTAGATATCCGAATGGAACTTTTTTGGTGTTTTTTTGTTGTTGTTGTTGTAAACGGCAAATTACCCTCAGAATCAGTACCGGTACCGGGTTGGCTACCTCAATTTTCTGTGCATTTTAAAAGCTTTTTGATACGTGTATTGGTTTATATTTTTTAATGAAATTGGTTTTTTTCTCCCTAAAATGGAAAAAGTTATCACAGTAACTTACTAAAAAATCCACACACAAAATTCATGATCTCATGTTCTTTTATTCACTGAAGGAGAAATAAAACAGATTTGTTTGATAGAGATAATGTCATTATCGCCTGTGCCAATACAGCAAAGCCTGTTAGGACCAGTCCATGGTGAGTGGGAGAAAGCATCCCGGTAGAGAGACAGATATTTTTGTTGTGTTTTAGTTTTGTTTAGTTTAGTAAAGAGTTTTACGGCACTTGCAACACAATAAGGTCATATAAGTGCCGAAGATTAGAGGTGTTACAAGAGAGTAACAACAAACGTAAAAAAGAAGGAGGAGAGATAAGGACGATAGATGTTTAAGAGGAAAGAAGGAGCAAACCACACCAGAGCACCCGCCAACCACCCACGTTGTGTTTTAGTAAGAACTTTACGGCACTTTCAACACAATACGGTCATGTAAACACGTGCCGAAGATACGAGGTGTTGTTACAAGAGAGTAACGTACGCATGAAAGTAGGAGGGGAGATATGGATGATAGATGCTGATAGGAAAGAAGGAGCAAACCACACCAGAGCACCCGCCAACCACCCATGAAAGACAAAAGGACTGCTACTAGACAAAATAGACACAACATAGAGTGAAGAAAACTCACAGTCTTCTTTTTGTGTGTGTGTGTGGGAGGGGTTGTTGTTGTTGTTTTTTGTTGTTGTTGTTGTTGTTGTTGTTGTTGTTTTTGTCTTTTGTTTTCGTAAAAAAAAAATTTTGCATACAAGTTAGTACAACTGTGAAGGGCATAACAATCTTTTGCTTGCTCCCCCACTCACTCTTTCACTGTCTCTTCGTATTAAGGATAACAACAAGGAGGGTCGGGAAGTTCACTTGTTTATTTTTAGCATCCGACATCACGTCCAGGAATAAACAACATTTCAGTAAATATGTCATGTACATAATAATAA
>NW_004798760.1:41882-43516 GCF_000002075.1 Aplysia californica | reverse complement strand
AAGGCAAGAACAGACACTTTGCCTTCGTCTGCTTCACAAAGGAAGTCATTCTGGACTTTTAAAAGTGCAGTCTCGGTGTTATGAAACGCTCTGTAGGCCGACTGATAACATTCTAAAAGATTATTTACTTCAAGATGTGCTCTTAATTGAGATGGAACAACTTTTTCTAAAATTTTAGACAAAAATGGTAGGTTAGAGACCGGCCTATAGTTCTTAAACTCATTAGGGGATAACGATTGTTTCTTTAGTAGAAGTGTTACGACTGCGTGCTTAAAACACGAAGGCATTGTTTCTGAAAGGTGTGAATCATTAATAATTGCTGTTACAACATCAATAACAACGTCAAGATGGTTGACTAATAAAGGTGTCGGGATAGGGTCAAGGCAGCAGGACTTCGGTGGTGATGACATTATGATCTCTTTCACTGTGTCCTGTGAAACAGGTTTAAAAATTACATAGGGGGTCCCCGTGGAACCTCTCGAATTCAGGTGCAGATGAACCGTGTTTATCTAATGTGTCTCTTATAGTGGCAATTTGTTTCCGCAAAGAATGTTCCAAAGTTATTTGCTAGCTCTCCTGTGGCCTCAGCCTGAGGAGGTTCGAGCTTCAGCTCAGCCCGAAGTTGCGTCCGTGGGAAATGTACTTAACACGAATTTCCTATTAGTCTCTGTCTTTTCGGAGATGAATGTTAAACTCGGAGGTTCCCCCCCTTAAATAGCCTAATCATGCTGATAAGATCGTTAAACCTGTAATATTTCACCATACTTTCACCAACCACCCCCTCCCCCTTCAACGTTCCAGTCCAAACTCGCCAACTGCACCTCAGTGACCCATCCAACAGCTTTCTCCCTCACCCCTCTCTCACTGAAATTTACGGCCTCATCTACTAGTGCTTTAATTGATTCGTATTTTGTGAGTTATCTTAATGAAATCAGCGCTCATAAGTAGAATGAAATCGAAGAAACTGTCATTTTCCAGGGGCAATTTTGATCGATATTTTTCGCCCAGCACCTTTTATGTCAATTTAAAAACACAGTTCTATATGAATGTTACTGAAAAACGTTGATCAAAGGCACATAAAATGTTAATTTGCAGTTGCCAAGGACACCCTCCTAATTTGGAGGTCACCAAACTTGTTCGACCATTTTCTCGCTAATTTTACTTTTGACACTAGGCCACCAACATCTCCTTTAATCGTAGATAGCTGGACTTCTATTCAAGAAAGATGAGTATTTTTTCCATCTACAGCAAGAAAAATAAACAAGCTTGATGATGATAACTACATGCCCCCCAAAAATTAAAAAAATAACGAGCGCCCGATTCCACCTCGCCGTGACAAATAAATTATAGAGCTCAAAATGTGGCAAACTTTTCTCTGCCGCCTTGTGACACATACTTGTCTACATAATTATACAGAGCTCAAAATATGGCAAACTTTTTTCCAGCAAGACTGGTCTCGGTGGTCACAGTACTTGCCACAAGTCCTCTAAACCTTATTTCGTCTTTTTCGCTTTAATGGAATATTCTCCTCGGCAGATGCATTAGTATGGCTATCGAAAGATATTGACTGACGAACTTTTTATTATTATTAGTATCATTATTATTATTATTATTATTATTATTATTATTATTAT
>NW_004798760.1:37699-41782 GCF_000002075.1 Aplysia californica | reverse complement strand
CCCCCTCTCCCCTCCTCTCTTCAGTCAATATCGGGCTCAGCAGTTCCTTGAGATTCTTTACCGCTCATACGTGCAAAATGTTGCAGAAATTTCTGAAAACTTTCCTCGGACATTTTCGCCGGAGTTGTGACCTTCACAGGCGGTGGGGTCGTGAGAAGGTCAGGGTCAACGCCAGATATCATCAAATCTCCGGACTCGATGATGGCGCCGGGGATGGGATCGTAAAACGTAGGAGCCGATGCCGTGGTTCGTTTAGCGAGCTGGTGGAGGTCGTGTTTGGAGCTTTGGCCGCTGCAGGAACACTTGCACAACGCGCTGCTGCACGTCCCGGAAGTGACGTCACAGCGCTGCTGGCAGAAGGAGACGAGTCTAGCAGACGCGCGGGTCGGTGCGCAAACCATCTGCTCAGGGGGCGGGCATAACGGAGGGGGCGTGGTCAGTGGTGGGAGGGAATCCGGACTGTTGATTGGTGGGTTTTGTCGTTGCTGGGAGGAAAGTGATTGCTGCCACGATAAAAAGTCCCAGTAGTCTACGAAAGGAGGTTGGGTTGTATGTGGTGTATCTTGAGGGTGGGGGAGAGGAGGAGGAGGGAAATGAGGGGACGAAGGGGGCTCTCGTTGTGAAGGGTTGTTTGATTGGCGATTATTTTGAAAAGATTCTTGGCCTAGACCGCTGTAAGGTATATTATTTTGATTGTTTTGCGGGGCCAGTGGAGGTTTCTGAATGGCGTAAGGCTGGTTTCGGGGAAGCGGAGCAGGGTTTTGGTAGTTCTGATTCCCTAGTCCACCTTGTGTGGGCGGTGGTGCTTTCTGCACGCTTTGGGATGCCGTGTAAGAAGCTGGCTGCTCTTGATTGCTGCTGAAGGATGTCCCTTGCCACGCTGCCGAAGCTTTGTTCGAGCTGGAAGATTGGCTTTGGGGAAACGGAGCCGTGTTGATAGTTGGAGAAGATCTTTGAGGAAACGTGTCCATCTTTGTGTTGGGAGATTGCCCTCCAGGTATTAGGACCGCGTACGTATTTTGATGTGGTCTTTGCGGTAAGGAAGCTGTATTTAAGTTGGCAGGATGTCTTTGAGGATCAGATAAGGTGTTTGAGTTGGGGGGTAGTCTTTGAGGAAAGGGAGCGACCACGTTTGTATTTGGGGGTGGTCTTTGAGGAAATGCATCTCTGTTAAAGCCACCTGAGTCTTGAGAGTGTCCCCAGTGGTCTGTCTGTGGAGTGTGAGAGAGTCCGGTTTGAGATCTGAACTGAGTTCCGAGCGTATTGCCAGCCTGACGAGAAGACGCAGCAGATGAACTTTGATAGTTCTGCCCAGAATTTTCTGGAACGATTGGAGGGACCACTTCGTAATGAACTTGTGGATCTCTCCGGGAGTTGCTTTTCTGTCCAGATAAGGCTGTTCTCCCCGGGTTGCTTGACGGGTTTCGACTGATAGACGAGATGTCCGTGTTTCTGTTCGTCGTGTCTGATAAACCAGTTTTCTCATTTAGATAAAGTGTCTGACTTTGTGACGTCCTGGGTGGCGATTCTGAACCACGCATTGTATTATCGTGCGTTGACACCGACGAGAGTTCATACCCGCCATGACGAGTTTGTTTGTTGAGGCCCTGAGCGGGAAACTCTGCGGCGATTCTCGAGGTAGGGGAAGGGCCCAGCTGTGGCGCCACTTTCTCCAAAGCTCTCTGCGCCAGCTGGGCGTGGTTGTGGGCGTAGCGTAGCTCTTGTTCCCCGGTGGACGCGAGGATGTTCTGAATGACGGAGTTCACCACGCTGAGCTTTTGCTGATCCAACGATGGTGACGGAGGGGTCAAGGTCAGCGTGAGATCTCCTGGTAGGCTGACTGTGCGGATGTTGTGTGTGACGTCAGAAGGCCGTGTCTCTAAAAGGTGAGCGTGTCCTGTATTTGTGGCTGATGGTACGGTATTCACATGTTGCTGCCGAATGCCTGGTTGCTGAATGTGGATAGTTTCTCTCACCGGGAGACTGTTGGTGGGAGGTGAATACTTCCTATCCCGTGTTCTGTCAGTCGTCAAGTTTGTGTTTGGCTGTGGGTTTTGGATACTTTTGTAATTGTTTTTCGTTGCTGTAATGCTCGTTACTGCTGTCGTAAGTCGGTTCAGTTCTTCAATAGCTACGTGCGAGTGTGCCATTTTGTTGGCTGTAGCTGAAGGAATAGATTGAACAAACTCTTTGTTGGAGACGGTTGTCTCGGAAAGAGGGCCGTGAGCTTGTCGCGGTTGGTATGACGTCACTTCCGGAAGACGCACCTCGAGCCGTGCGAGATTAGCGGAAGTAGAAGAAGTCGCACCGTGGAGAGTTTCCACAGCAGAATCGAGAAACGACATAAACGTCGACGTGTCTGCTCGTGTCCCGGAGGAATTACGTGACAGCTGATTAGAAATTCCCAGGGTCGAAAACGACTCATTTCGAACCGAAGCCGGGAAGGGTGTGGGGTTCGTCTGCTTTGAGAGATTGTAGAGACCTGGTCGGACAATGGACGGCGACAAGGTTGTAGTGGTTAGCACGGGTTCGGTGCTCTTGTGGCTGAGGAGGTTCATGGTAATGTACCTGTGGGAGAAGAGCGCGCTGGTGGAATAGGGAGTTCCCGATGTTGGGGATGGTTCCTCCACTGCTCTGATGGGAGGCGTGGGGGATGGGGAGATGGCGAGGCGAGACCGTTGACGTGGTGTGGGGAGAGAGCTTTCTTTCCCTCCTTCACCATGACTTTTTGAGGGTTCGCGCGAAATAGAAGCCTGTTGCTGGTTGGTATGGGGGAGCTGTGAGGTCTGTCGTCGGTTGTTCTCAGTTCTGGAAACTTCCAAGATTCCTGGGGAACGAAGGGCTGTATCTGTCATGATATTTTCGTGCTGCCTCGGGAGATTGTTGTTGTAGGAAACGAGATTTCGACTGTTACTACCTTTCTCCGCTTTTCTGCTTGGAGACAGATCTTCCAGATTTTGAAATGTGCTGGAGTCATCTCCCCCTCGTTCAAAATGGCTTGCGATTTGTACGCGGGGGTGTGGGGTTCTGATTTCTGCCGCTTTTGACACATGCAGTCCCCTACGAATGTGTTCTTGTTTTGGATCGTTCAGGTTTGGGTTCGAATCTCTGTTTTGGTACACTGCAGGAGTTGGTTGAAGCAGACTAGTGTTCACCGGGAAAGTTATCTGGACCACCGTTTTCTCGGGGTTGGCGAATCCGTTATCCTCGTATTCCGTCGTTACTTTCCGGTAGGTCACCAGACCCATTCCTTGATTCTGATTGGCCGTAGTGTCACGTGACTGGTATTGAGGTACTTTTGAGGTGAAACCAACATTATTATTATTATTATTATTATTATTATTATTATTATTATTATTATTATTATTATTAATATTATTGTTGTTGTTGTTTGGGTTTCTGGTTTGGGTTTTTATCTGCGTCGGGTTTTTCATTTGTGTGAGGATGGTAGAGATGAGGGATCGTAGGACGTTTGGTGGAACATTCTGGTAGTTTGACGTGATGGAAGATATCAGGTGCTCCACGGGGGATGTTGCTGGTGGTTGCTGCTGCGGGGGTCTTTGGGGGCCTGGTCGATGGTCTTGTTGGTGGTGGTGATGCTGTTGTTGTTGTTGGTTTGTGAGGGAGGTTGTGAGGCCGGTGGGATGTTGCTGGTGGTGATTTTGCTGTTGGTGATGGTGGTTATGATGATGGTGTTGTGGTTGTTGTTGTTGTTGTTGTTGATGATGAAGATTTTGTTGTTGTTGTTGTTGGCGATGTTGTTGTTGTTGTTGGCTATGTTGTTGTTGGTGGGGTTGCTGAGGTTGTTGTTGTTGATTACGATAGTGTTTATTTTGTTGTTGATGTTGTTGCTGCTGATATTGTTGACGATGTTGTTGTTGTTGCTGTTGTTGTTGTTGTTGTTGTTGTCGCTGTTGTTGGCGATATTGCTGTGATTGCTCATTTTGCAACTTAGGCCGTTCTGTGCGGTAGTTATAATCTTGTCTCCGGGGTAGGTTTTTGAAAGGCTGTTGTTGTTGTTGTTGTTGTTGTTGTTGTTGTTGTTGTTGTTGTTGTTGTTGTTGTTGTTGTTGTTGTTGTTGG
>NW_004798760.1:35644-37568 GCF_000002075.1 Aplysia californica | reverse complement strand
TGTTGATGATGCTGTTGCTGCTGTTGTTGTTGCCGTTGCCGCTGCGGTTGAAGGGGTGGTTGTCTTTTTGGTTGTGCACTCTGGTACACGTCTTGTGGTTGTTGGTGATGGTGTTGTTGTTGTTGTTGTTGTTGTTGTTGTTGTCGTTGTTGTTCCTGTTGTTGGTGATGATGATGTTGTTGTTGTTGCTGCCACTGTTCTCGCTGTTGCTGATGATGTTGCTGCTGCTGTTGTTGCTGCTGCTGTTGTTGCTGCTGCTGCCATTGTTGTTGCTGTCGCATCTGTTGCTGTTGCTGCTGCTGATATTGATTCTCCTGCTGCAGCTGCTGTTGTTGAACGGCTTGATCTGGCTGGCCGGGTATCGCGGCATGGGAAGAGTTCGAGTCCCCCTGTCTTGCCAACGATGCCTGGCTTTGCAAGGATTTGAGTACACCGTCGAAAGGATTCGATTTCTTATTCTGGGCACCGGTTCCTATAGCGAGTCCGGCTGTTTGCAGTTTGGACAAAGCGTTCGCAGCTTCTATGAGTTTATCCAACAACAAAACTGGGGAATCGTTGGTTTTGTCAATACTAGTGGCAGAACTGACATTCGTATTTGCAGGAACGGAGTTAATACCAGTGAGAGCTTTCTCAGAAATAATAGGGTGGGGGATTGCAGTCGTGTTCGTATTCGACGAAGCAACATCCGTATTCGTATTATTAGTATTCGTTTTAGAAATTATCCCAGACGGCTGAAGGTCTATCAGAGTATTTATATCACTTGCAACGGGCAGAGTCGGTTTCGGTTTATATTTATTCATGACGTAGTCGATTACCTCTCTCGGTGCGGTCGGGAACGTTCCTTTAGGTAACAGCCACACGAATCTTAGAATCGGTATCGATTCGCCAGTCCTTCTTTTGGAGCGTCGACGATAATAATAATATGGTTGCGCCCTTACCTTGTGTCTGATCGAATCGAATGCCGAATCGGACCTCGGCTTTTTCATTTTCGAAAGAAAATTTGATGACAAGGCACTGCGTGCGTCGATCAAGCTTCTCAGGTGTGTTTTGAGATGCTGGTTTTCGAAATATCCGTCTCGATGGAGTAGATTTTGCTGATAATTTCTCTTCAGATCTCTTTGTTGAGCTGCAAAAAATAATGTGTTGTTACGTTTGGAATCGTCCAAAACCCGACGTTGTTGCACACCGCGAAGGAATCCTTTCTTCAAATGTTTTAATCTGAGCCTAAGACTAAGACTGCCTTTTGTTCTTCTCTTCCGAGGAAAGGATTTAACCGGTAAAACTGGTCTGTGGAAAAATCTGGAACGTTCGACTGATATCTCCTCAGGACTTCTCCGTCTGACCGTGTGGACGATTCTCTCTTTCTGAATAAATCCTTTCCGGAGCTCCTTCACCGCGACTGTTGGCCCTTCGTCCAGTCGTTCGAAAAAAGTCCTACGTTTGATGTCCCCTGAGAACAGAACGTAGCTATCCGGGTCTTCCAGCAAGGTTTGGATGAGAAAGCTGCGAAATTTCTCCGCTTTGCTGTTGTGAAGACGCCCGGTGTTGTAGCGAGATGAGTTGATACTTGTCAGTATTGTGCTCATATCGGAGCCGGACAGGACCTCTACCTGCGAGGCGGGGAGCGACCATGTAAGGAAGAGGGCGGGGCTTAGCTCCACTTGGGCGTTGTAGCGTCGTGATGAGGGAGGGGCTAAGGAGAGCGCATTTTGTGATGACGTCATTTCTGTGGAAGGCCCCGCCGGGGAAGATGTGGGTTTAGGAATTTGATCCGGTTCGGAATTTGTGTCTGAATTTTGGGATTCGTTTTGTTGAATGTTTGTTGTTGCTGTCTGCTGCTGCTGCTGCTGCTGCTGCGCTTGTTGTTGTTGTTGCTGCTGTTGTTGTTGTTGTTGTTGTTTCTGTAGCTGATCTTGGCTTTGCA
>NW_004798760.1:33573-35544 GCF_000002075.1 Aplysia californica | reverse complement strand
ACAAATCACTGACTACTGATGACACACGGAAGCTGACATCCGTTCCCCCTATGTCCCCACGCTCCGTGGCATGTTTTTTATTCCTTTTTTTGGGATATTCCTCTCTTTCTCCTCTCCTGTTCGGCATAGATCTAACTAGTTTTTTTCCAACGATCTGGGTGTTTTTAGGGGGTACAGTGAGCTTGCTTCTCCACAGAAAAAACAATGTTCACATAAATTAAACGGCCTAGTACACTAACTATCCCTAAGATATTTGGGTTCTTCTTCAGAAAGTTCTTCAGTCTTTCTTTCTCTTTTGTAAAAGTCGCTGAATATGGTCTTTGGAACAATATGTACTCATACAGTTCTTGTGACACAGTATAAACTCAGCATCTTCTGGAGGTCTCTGAGTTCATAATCTCGTTGCCAACTTGCTTCCTGAAAACAACTAATCCGTCTCGATTTGATCAGAGGTGGGTTCTTTCTTCGACAGCAAAAACACTCCATGTCTAAGAGAGAGAGAGAGAGAGAGAGAGAGAGAGAGAGAGAGAGAGAGAGAGAGAAAGAGAGAGAGAGAATCGCATCAGTATGTGTATTAAAATTAAAGTCAGTGAGTGAGATACTGTGTGTGCTTGTGTATGTGGCATGAACCAGCTTAATTGCTTTACGTCCTTGTGATTACGTAGTGTTATTCTACTTTCTTTGATTCTACGCAGCGACAGACCTACGTGCATACTGATGAAGAACGTAGGGGCGGAACGCTCCCGTCGTTATAAGCCATTAGATCTTGATCTAGGGTGTGGTTGATTCTTTAATATCAAAATATGCCATTCATCTCCCTCCTACCTCATAAATATATCCTCTCTTTCTACTCTCCCCCCTTCCCCACCCGAATGAATCATTTAGACCTATTCTCAAAACACAATGTAGCTTTATTAAATAGTTCAGGAAACGTGATGCATATGTTCGTGGATATCTGGCACTGGAGACAGTTCTCAATTACATTTACTTACTAATTCAATAGTATCAGTAAATTTTACAAATACTTCAGTGTTTATGGCGGTTCGGTGTTGAAGAAAGGAACACTTGTTTTTTTGTTTTCAGGCCATCAACGCATCGTGCAACCTTCTGTGGTGATACTGTAATCAAGTGCTGTATCAAGAATCGAGTCCAGAACCGATCCCCGCGATTATTGCTTCTGAGAAAAAGAACCGATCCCTTTTTCCCTAAACTAACGATTCTCAATTACTTCATTATTATCTTAATTTTCTATTAGGAATGTATTTTTGAAAAGAAAAATGTTGGCACTTTGCTTTGTTCTGAAATTGAAGTTATCCTAAATCTTGAAAACTTAAAAAAGAGTAATCGGGATGTCAAAGATTATATCGATCTAGTATACACAGTGTCAAAACGTATTCGTTGCTTTCGCCTTTTTTCTCTTTCATCTGTTGTTGTTTTTATATTCTCTCTTTTTTTTAAATTCAAAACCTAAAACTGTAGCTTCTGTCCTCGAGGCTCTATATTATATGCTCTCATTTCTCTGTGTAGGTCAGTGTTGGTTCTGATATTTCACACTGCATAGATTGGGCGGGGTAGCGCCCTCCCACCTCAAGTAATCAAAGGGGTCGGACTACTCGTTACTCGCCGGAAGTAATTGCAGGGGTCGGACTAACTGCTAATCGCTGCATGTATAATCATGATACTGGCTAGGGGTCAAAACTACTGGAAGAAATCATGGAGCCACTGGAAGAAATCACATCACTGGCTGTAATGAAAATAATTGGGTTCGGAACCGATTCCTACGATTCCTAGCTTTTAATAATCGGGAATGTTCAGTTACTGAAAAAAGAACGGAATCTCCCACCTCTAAGTGACCATCAACTCGGTCGAACTTTTGTTTTTAGTACTCGGAAGTGTGTTAGTGTGGTGTGACGAAGCACTCTCTGCCAATGTCTCCTTGCTTTGCAAACTGAGTCCATATCACGAGGGGGG
>NW_004798760.1:29208-33465 GCF_000002075.1 Aplysia californica | reverse complement strand
TGCTGCTGATGTTCTTGGTATATCCTTAGTTGTTTGAATCTGTTCTCCACCTCTGCCTGCTCTCTGGCCCTGACGATGACTGCTGTGAAGGCGGCTCTCATGATGGGGTCACGTGCTATGTGGGGAGGGATCACGATGGACGTGTTCAGGAAGGAGATGGTCTCGGGGGCGGCGGGGGCGGGGGCCTGGGGAAGAGGAGGGGAAGGTTCTGGAAGCTTTTTTGGCTGAACAACAAGGGGAGGGGAGGGTTGAGGAATATTTTGGGGTTGAACGACCGCCGGTGAGGCGGGGACAGGCGGTGGTGGCTGTTTGATTATTGGGTTCGTCTGAGGAGGTTGAGGTGGAGAGGGAACTGATGATGATGCTGCTGATGATGATGCTGACATTGATGCCGGTGACAAAGGAGAAGAATGTGATTGTGCGGGGTTTCCTGATGATGACTCAGCTATATTTGCTGAGGAAACTGCTGATCCTGTCGATGGCGAGGCTGCTTTTGCAGCAAGCGATATTCCAGGCACAGATAACGACGATGACGATGAAGATAACGATGAAGACGACGACGACGATGATGTTAAGGACACTGGCTGAGTCTTTCGTCCACCGACCGATCCTATGTCTCCTTGTGGCCCGAGACTTGTGGGGTTATGGGGAACAAGGGGCGTGTTCGAAATACCTGTACCAGTTTCACCCATGACCTTTGAACTCTGAACTCCTCTGACAATCACTTGCTGACTACCACCATGACCTGTAGGGTAACCCCTGGCGCCGTCTTGGAAAGTTTGTGGCACAGAGTGCAGTCCCTTGTTGACCAACGCCCCGAAAGCAACCACACTTCCGGGAACGCCCACTCTTCCGGAAGAACCCGAGTTGTACCCTCCTCCTGTTTGTATTCGTTGGTTCGTGACTTGCCCGACAGGGTGGCCTGGACTTTGTATTGGCGAATACGCCGTTTGACCATTCTGTGTTTGGACGTTGCGGGTTGGGGTTTTAGTCGCGAGATGAAAGTGTGTCCCGGTGTTGATCATTCCCCTGATATTTTGTTGTTCGTTGATAATTTGAGGTCTTGCTTGTGGATTCGCTCCGTGTTGAAGAGGAATTTGTGATTTTGTTTGTGGTATGACTCTTTGTTGAAGATAGACCTGCGAATTCGTTTGAGGAATTGCCCCTTGTTGCAGTTGAACAGGAGACTTTGTTTGTTGAATGGTTCTTTGTTGAAGAAAAACATGCGAGTTTGTTTGTGGAATGGCTCGTTGTTGAGGATGAATTTGAGAATTTGTTTGTGGAATAGCTCCTTGCTGATGAGGGATCCGAGAATTTGTCTGTGGAATGGTTCCTTGTTGACGACGAATCTGTTGGAAATTTTGAGTATTTGTAGGCTGTTGTATCGGAGATGGCGCGCCACGACTGTTAGAACTCGTCGCACCCAAAATCACATTGGCGTTTCGTTGGTTCAGGGGTTGGCGTTGTGAGCTTTGTCTGAGAGGCTGGCGGTTCAATCCTGGGCTGAGCTCCTTCTGACGTTGGTCGGCTAGGTGCTCTTGGTGCAGGTGTAGCTCCTGGTGACGGAGAAGCTGTTGCTGCTGTCGTAAAAGCTGTTGCTGTTGGCGAAGTATCTGCAGCTCTTGTTGTCTGAGAGCTGTCTCCCTGGACGGGGGTCCTTGCCCAACAGCTGCTGGGCCGCTGCTTCCTTGACGGGCTGAGCCTGAGGGACCTCGTGAGTATCCGGCGGATGATGAAGGCAACAACGATGCTGAAGACGAAGAAGGGGATGATGATGACGACGACGACGACGACGAAGAAGAAGAAGAAGAAGGAGAAGAAGAAGAAGGTGGAGGGGAATGAGCGTGGGGTGGTAGGCGGGGAAGGCCAGCGGTTCGTTGTTTCGAATACAGCTTGTTCACAATAGTGCGAAAGTGTAGTGTGTTGCCGATTCTTTTGTAGAGGTCTACAACCTTTCTCCTCGTGGCTGTGTCCAGAGAGACGATTTTCTCCCTTACCGTCAGAACTCCGGGACTCCCAGAGCGCACCGCGCTTCCCACAGTTCTCCTTCCGTTTCCTCCAATCGCCCGCGCCGCCGAAGCGCCCTGAGACAATAGCCTCTCTCTCTGAACCGAATTCCTCCCCCCTCCTCCTATTCCTCCTCCTCCTCCTCCTCTTCCCCCTCCTCCTCCTCCTCCTCCTCCTCCTCGCCCTCTTCCTCCCCCTCCTCCTCCTCCTCTTTGTCCTATCCTACCACCCCTATTACCAGAAGTGGACTCGCCCGCTGTGTTATACGCTTGTGGATGTAAAGCTTGCTGAGCGTTCAACCTATTGGTCTGAGGGGGTGGCAGGTTATCGTTGTCCGGGCGGCGTGTAGCCTTGGACTTGACGAGCTCGCTCATCAGAACATTCTGGAAGGCTGGGGAGAAGCCGCTGGTTCTGTAGAGAGCCCGGAGTCTGTTGGCGGCCGAGGGAGGGAGAGTCTTGATTTGTTGGCGGAAGAATTTTGCCTGGACAGGATTTGGAGTGGGTAGTGCGATCTCTCTTTTGGAAACACGACCTGTGGAGACATGAACACATTATGTACTCTTTCTTTTAGTTTTAGTTTGGTTTTAGTTTGGCTTGGTTTAGTTTAGTTTAGTTTAGTTATTAGTTTAGTTTAGTTTAGTTATAATTAGTTTAATTTAGTTTAGTTTAGTTATTAGTTTAGTTTAGTTTAGTTATTAGTTTAGTTTAGTTTAGTTTAGTTTAGTTTAGTTTAGTTTAGTTATTAGTTTAGTTTAGTTTAGTTATTAGTTAAGTTCAGTTTTCCATTATAATCTTTATTTACTCATGTAGATGTCTTTACGCCCCCAACGACACAGTTTAGATCATTCTGGGACCGGGCTTCCAACTGTGTGTTTGTCAAGACCAAACCAGTGCTGGGAGGGATACAACATCTCCGCAGAAAGACAACGAGAACCTCGATAAAATTAATGTTTCTCCTCACTCTGGAATCGAACTCCGGTCTTCTGCGTGCCACAGCGAAGCGCTTCACGGAGTAATGTAAATTTTAAAAAACCCAAAACTCCACAGGGTGTGCCGGCCAGCTCAAGTGACTTATTTGTATCTAAAAAGGCGTAAAACTCATGCTGAGGGAAAAGAAATCAACATTATTTTCGCTTCTTTAACTCTAACAAGTTGTTAGCCAATTGCCTTCTTTGTTGCTATAACTTAAAATTATAGTGTATTAAGTTAACATTTTCAGCAGAAAAAAAGAGATGGCGCTCATATGACCTTATGCAGTTGCGAGCGTCGTAAAACCCTCGACTATTTAAAAAAAAAAAAGAGATAGGGTTCAGCTTGCATGCATGAGTATTACCCACCAACAAATGTCAAATACCCACCAACAAATGTCAAATACCCACCAACAAATGTCAATTTTCAATTTTTTTTATTTGAAAAAAAACAAAAAAACAGCATAAAATAAGAAATGAAGATTTGATATAATGTATATTTATGAGCATACAGTTTGCAGAACAAGCATGCAACAAGTTTGGATGAATGAAGAAAACAAGTTTTTAAAGATTTTTTTTAAAAAGTGGGTGGTTTGGTAAAAGATTTACGGCACTTACAGCAAAAATAAGTCATAGAATTTTTAAGTGCCGAAGATTAGACGTGTCACTAGAGAGTAACAGAAAAGAAGGAGGAGAGATAAGGACGATAATGTGTTTGATGGGAAAGGAGGAGCAAACCACACAAGAGCACCCGCTAACCGCCCACTCAGACAATTTCAACTGTATTTAGAACAAAAAGATGCCTGTATTATGCACTTACATTATGACCTATCTGTGTTGTAGAGGTCGTAAAACTTTTACTGTGGGTAGATGGCGGGTGCTCTGGTGTGGTTTGCTCCTTATTTCCTATCAAATATCTATCGTCCTTATCTCCCCCTCTTCTTTTTTGTGTTTGTTACTCTCTTGTAACAAATCTATTCTTCGGCACTTATATGACCTTATTGTGTTTGTTACTCTCTTGTAACAAATCTAATCTTCGGCACTTATATGACCTTATTGTATTGCAGGTGCCGTAAAACTCTTACTAAAAATAAGGATTTTTTCTACTCACCAGACCGGCGTTGTACACCTCGGCCTGTCACTATCGAAGAGCCAGACTGTGAGACAGAGGAAAGTCATCATCATCACCATCATCACCATCACCATCATCATCATCATCATCACCATCATCATCATCATCATCATCATCATCATCATCATCATCATCATCATCATCCGTATC
>NW_004798760.1:27218-28518 GCF_000002075.1 Aplysia californica | reverse complement strand
ATCATCATCATCATCATCAACAACAACAACAAGCCTAAAAGACAACAAAACAAAATCAAAACAAAATAAAACGAAGGAGAAGAAATTAAAAAAAAAATAATAATAAAAAAATAAATAAATATTTATATATATATATATACCAACACCAACCAGAATCCACACAGGAGATTTATGAGCCAAGAACCTGCTGAACAACACACTCACGTATGTGTATGTGAGCCATCGTGGAGAAATCAGCCGCTCGTCAAAACAGTGGCATGGAAGAAACTGGTATTTTCACGACAGTTTGGCAATTTTTCTCGATTTTAAATTTTTTTTTTTGGCTCAACACTTTTTGTGTCCATTTCAGAACACATTTCTATGTATGAATTTCACCAAAAAATGTTGATTAAAAGCACAAAAGATATAATTTTATAATTTCAAAGGACTCTCAAGTTTTGGAATTCACATAACTTTGGAGGCCATTTTCTCGCTCATTTTACCACTGAAACCAGGCAGCCCCACCTCTTTCAACCCCAAATATCTCGACTTCTATTCAGGATAGATGAATACTTTTTTCATCGAAAGATACACAAATAACCAAACTTTCGGATGCTTCCAACACTGTAACTCGATATGCCCCGCCCCCCAAAAACAAAAAAAACCCAACCCAAAACAAATCAAAATCGACGACCGCCTGATTCCGCCGTATCATGACACATAATATATTATGATCGTATGTTCAGTCTACAACTGCAGGAATGAAAAGGTCACCAGCTCTCAGTGCTAACAGACAACACTCAAACACTCAATCTCCTGACCATCAAAGTGTCCGCCCATTGGTCAGTTTTCACACCTGCTCCCTGTCCGTCTGGACATTGATGACCCCAGCTATAATATCTCCCAAAACAGACATAGAAAGTTTTGTTTTAGTAAGAGTTTTACGGCACTTGTAACACAATAAGGTCGTATAAGTGCCGAAGATTAGAGGTGTTACAAGAGAGTAACAAACTCACAAAAAAGGAGGAGGGGAGATAAGGACGATAGATGTTTGATAGGAGAAAAAAGAAACAAACCACACCAGAGCACCCACCAACCACCCAGAGGCAAAGAAAAAGACGATGATGACGATGTCGAAAAAATTATGTACAGGTGCATTTAGAATTACACACATGTTAAAACATTTTTTATTTATTTATTTATTTATTTATTTATTTATTTATTTATTTGTTTATTTACTTATTTATTGACTTATTTATTTACTTATTTATTTATTTATTTATTTATTTGTTTATTTATTTATTTGTTTATTTATTTATTT
>NW_004798760.1:22826-23979 GCF_000002075.1 Aplysia californica | reverse complement strand
GATAGATGTTTGATAGGAAAGAAGGAGGAGAGATAAGGACGATAGATGTTTGATAGGAAAGAAGGGAGGGAGATAAGGACGATATATATTTGACAGGAGAGAAGGAGGAGAGATAAGGACGACAGATGCTTGATTGGAAGGAAGGAAGGAGTGAACCACATGGGAGCGCCTGCCAACCGCCCACTAAATCTGTCGCCCACGGCGAATGAGGTTGTAGCTGGGCTCCACTTCATTTCAGCGTCACTCAGTATAATATACCTTCTCTCTGTAAGTTCTCGGGACACTAAACTAGCCCCCCCCCCCCCCCTCTCTTTTCAACCGTTCCTCCCCTTTTCCTTACCTCAATGAATATTCATGAGTATGTTAATTTTAGTTTGAACCCCTTTAATAGCGGCCATTCATCACAGTTACAATGTCTTGACGCCCCGGAAAGGACACAGTGTTTGATTGTCTCCCCTTTCCGATGGTCCTTTGAAACTGCCAACTTATATTTTTTTGTGCCGTTGATAAATAGTTTCGGATTAAAATTCACGCATAGGAAAAATTTTTCAGACGAAAGATGTTGAGTCAGAAACCAAAAAATTCCTAAAAATTTCGCATCGGGCAGAAAACTGTCGGTTTCTTCAACTTTATATGTTTTGACGAGCGGCTGATTTCACAACGATGCCTCATTTTTTAGTTATTATTCATAGTCATGTCCCGTGTCCCAATTTAGTCCCAGCTATTTATAGGTTACACGGAAAAGGTGTCAACCTGGTTGTACATTGCTATGTTTCCAGAGACCGACTGACATACAGGGACAAAATAAAGGCAACAGGGAAATAATTGTTTTTCAGTTTTAGTACGAGTTTTACGGCACTTTCAACACAATAAGGTCATATAAGTGCCGAAGAATAGATTATGTGTTACAAGAGAGTAACAACAAACACAAAAAAGAAGGAGGGGAGGTAAGGACGATAGATGTTTGATAGGAAAGAAGGAGCAAACCACACCAGAGCACCCGCCAACCACCCACGGAAATAATTGTTAGGACGTGCACGATGATGGACAAGGACCATAGCAGCCACCCCACCCCCTCCAGAAAACAAACAAACAAAACAATATCAACAAACAAACAAAAATACAGCAGACAACTGAACCCCCCTCCCTCCCC
>NW_004798760.1:20630-22509 GCF_000002075.1 Aplysia californica | reverse complement strand
TTTGGCTCAACACCTTTCATGCCCATTAAAGAACTCTTTTCTGTTTGAATTGTTCTGAAAAACGTTGATTAAAAGCACAAAAAATGTAAATTTTCAGTAACCACGAACTCTTAAGCTAAGAAAATAACTAATCATTGGCGGCCATTTTCTCGCTAATTTTATCTCTGAAAACAGGTGACCTCTACAAATATCTCGACTTGTATTCAAGATAAATGGATTTTTTTTTAAAATCCAAATAAAGACAAGTGAACAAGCTTTAAGATGATATAAATAACTCTGCATGCCCCAAAATTGACGAGAGCCTGATTCCACCACGCTGCTTCACGAATGTGCTTTTCAAAGTTTGAAACGGATTACATACTTTATCAATACTTTGTTGCCTCAAATGAGATATGCATGTCACTACGAATACACCTTGTATGTTGTTCGGTTTTCATAATATCTTGACGTTATCCACACGATACAACTTTCTCTTTATAGTACCATGTAACCATGGTAACATATGTGAGGTGTGCTGACAAAATGAGTTACTTCTCACAATCCACAAATGGAGATATTGTTCAAAAATTGACACTAGGGTGAAATTTGCAGATTTTCTATTGATGCCGTATTCTTAAAGAACAAAATGCCTTTTATTATTTCATACTTATAAACTGTAAAAACTTCACTTATAAGTGTGATGTATCTATTTCCACGAGGATAAAATCCGAGAAGTAACTCATTTTGTCAGCACGCTTAACATATTCTCTCTAATTTTATTTCTGACAGTAAGCAATCTCCAGCCCCTTCAATTGCCAGTATCGCGACTTCTATTGAAGGTAGATGGGTATTTTTTTCACTTTTTTTTTTTGGAGCCAAATGCAAGGGAAATGAAGAAGTTTTAAGTTTATGATAGTAATTCGATGTGCCCAAAAATTGACAAGTGCCGGATTCCACCACGTCGTCATACATAATAATATTATCTTGTGTCACGACGCGGTGAAATCAGCCGCTCGTCAATTTTTGGGTATATTCAGTTATTGGGTTCATCTGAAAGCTAGATCTAGTTCATTTGTCTTGCTTTTGATGACCCCCCCCCCCACGCATGAATATGGAACAGAAGTTGAGATAATAATATCTGCGACTGATTGAAGGAGGTGGGGGTCGACTGGCGTCAGAGACATCAAACTAGAGAGAAAGTGGCCGCCAAAGTTTGATGACTTCAGAAACTTGAGTGTCCTTGAAAACCTAACTAAAATGTTACAATTGTTGTGCCTTTCATTATCCTTTTTTCAATCAAATACACACAGAAATATTCTAAACTGGAGTTAGAAAGGTGTTGAACAAAAAGTAATATTATTAACAATTTCATAAAAATCACCCGACCTCTTTCTGTTTTTGCTCTAAAGTGATGGGTTCTGAAATGATGTGGCGATGAATAGATGTGGCGATGAAATAAGGTGGCAAAATGATAATATGGCTCTGAAAGGAGGTCGGCATCAGCGCTGCAGAAAGGAAGTGAGTGTTATGCTTTAGGCGCAGAAAATATGGGGTGAGATACACTAAGGTTTGAAAAACTTCTCTGGGAGGGCGGACTCTGTGTCCGCTCGAAAATAAAAAGTGGGTGGTTGGCGGGTGCTCTGGTGTGGTTTGCTTCTTCTTTCCTATCAAACATCTATCGTCATTATCTCCCCTCCTTCTCTTTTATGTTTGTTACTCTCTTGTAACACCTCTAATCTTCTGGCGCTCATATGACCGTATGCAGTTGCGAGCGCCGTAAAACCTCTACTAAAACTAACTAAAGAAATGAGGTGCCTCCTATAGGCTATAAGTATGAAGAATAAAATAGCCCACTGACTCTCACACAAGGGATGTACAACCCCTGGTCCCCCCTCCCCTC
>NW_004798760.1:16979-19696 GCF_000002075.1 Aplysia californica | reverse complement strand
CCGGCTAGCCTGACAGTCTAGCCGTACTTATCTTTGGCCCAATTAACATTAGAAAACAGGAGGTTTAAAATACATGCACTATGTCATTAAGGCACCTGGTTTCGTCTCAAATACAAATACTTTAGGTACTGCACACTAAAACTTTATATTTACAATTCAGTAGGCCTATCTTTTAAAAAGGTCAGTCAAGCCATCATATTTAGAATAAGTACGGCTAGACTGCCAGTCTAGCCGTCATTAAGTACGGCTAGCCTCTTCCAACAAAAAAACCAACAACAACAAAACAAGACAAGACAAAAAACAACAACAACAGTACACATAAAAACAAAAACAACAAACAGACAACAACAACAACAACAAAAAAAGCCAACAAAAAACCTCAAAACCTTCTTGCTTTGCCCCGTTCAGCCCAGACGACCCCTGGTGTCAGATCACCCATAAATTTCCCGGCATTTTGGTGGAGGGGCTCATCCCAGCTCGTCCTGGTGCGAGTGGTCAGTCAGTTAGCGGGCCGTTACGATAAGTGGTCAGTTAGAGAGAGACGGGGAGAGGGGAGGGGGGTGGTATGTGACGTGCTTAAGTCCTGGAGACACGGCCTGTTGTGTCATCAGACGAGGGAGGTGTGTTTGTGTGTGTTAGAGTGACGTCATTGGGATGTGCTGGGCTTGTGGGGATGAGGGGGGGAGGGGGAGGGGATCAAGACCGATATCAAAGTGTCTTCTTTCAACACAATCAACTCTACATCCCTAATCCATGGAAACTATAATATAATGGTAATGGTAGTGAAAGTGAAGAAGCGTATGACTTGTTTGTGATGAAGGCAAGCACAATTAATGATTTCGTAGTTTGCTCGTGATCTAAAAAAAAAAAAAAAAAGTAATTGTATGGGTTTAACACCTCTATCTACACTATTACTATTGGGTTACTTAAGAGGCCTTGAAAACTCCACAAAACGATCCGAGTTCAAGAACGCTCAGAAAGGGATTCGAACCAGGAGCATCCGCACGTAGTACACAGCAAGATACCTACTGACCTTAGAGAGCTCCCGCCTGTGATGCAAAGGTGAGTGGTGATTACAGTTTTGGCACTAACATGATACTCCATTCGAGTAAAGACGAGAAGTTTTCCTGAGTTTTATAGCCCTTCTTACGTCAGCTCACGCGGTTCTAACTGTGCACCATGCTATTCTATGAGGTTTCTGTAATATTCACGAAATCTCTCTGCACAGTTCGAGCCTCTGCTCGGTCCGACAATGTGTCATTGGGAAATGCACTTTACAAGAATTTATCATTTGGCTCGGTCTTTTCGGAGATGGACGTTAAACTCGGAGGTCCCGCCTCTTAAATAACCTAATACATGTAGTGTTGATAGGCGGGTTAAACCGTTACCGTTTCACCATTTCTCTTTGCACTTTTTTGTCCCTTTACTTGCTCTGTGGCAGGGACTGACGAGCTTGGATCATTCGTAAGTGGTCACGAGATATATCTATCACTCATGATCTATCAAGCCACATCTTACTTTGAAGAGTTTCGTCTTCTGCGGTGAGTGATAGATAACGCATTGCAGCATAATCTGACGGGTAGCAGCTCAAATATTCAATGAGTTATCTTTGGAATCCATGAAAGCTGCCAAAGTTTTATAACAATCATCGAGCTATCAATTTAAAAAAAGGAATGATCTACCGTCAACCAACCGAGAACAGCTGTATTGTATTTTTAGAGATTAAGATCGTTGTAGTCTCTATAAGTTAAGTTTGGATTGTTTCTAAATTAATCACCGAAACAAGAGAAAGGTACAGGTCTTTCCAAAAAAAAATTCCTTTGGATATTGTAATAGGATTTTGAGAGTTTTTCTTTGTTTCTCAGGGATGATTTTTTTTTTAGTAGAGGTTTTACGGCGCTCGCAACTGCATAAGGTCATATGAGGGATGATGTGTTGTTGTTGTTACTGATGATGATGATGATGATGATGATGATGATGATGATGATGATGATGATGATGATGATGATGATGATGATGATGTTGTTGTTGTTGTTGTTGTTGTTGTTGTTGTTGTTGTTGTTGTTGTTGTTGTTGTTGTTGTTGTTGTTCCTGTGGTCGTAGAATAAAGTGTTCAGTGACATGTTTACACAGTTACCTAACAATCAGACTCAAACAGAACCTTCATTTTGGCGCTCGGCGCTTTGAGGTTTTGAACTAATTCAACACGCTTGGCTTTTAAAGAACATCACATTCCGTTTGAGAAGGAGTTTTGCAGGCTGTTAGGCCAGGGGGTGTGCGAGGCGGGACAAGAAGTTAGTTCAACGAATTTTTGGGTTAATAGTTTTCACTTTCCGAAAGAGCTGAGGACGTCAGTATTTGAGCTGTTTTTTAGTCTTCAGAGTTAAAGATTCTAACGAACTGAGACGCTCAGGAAGAAGACCAAGTTGTGAGATGAGAAGGAAGAGAAAGTGGTCACCAAACGAAAGGCTTGTCGGTGTTCTCAGTGGCAGGTTTGCAGTCTGACGGGTAAACACAAGCTAAGGGAGGCTAATCCCCACGGAAAATATCACAGTTTGTCTGCCCATTGTGAAGGCGAGTGGTTTCGGGTCGGTCCAAACACGCCTGGCCTCCCATGCAGTTTCTGCACAGGAATGTGAGAGAACAAGCACGCGTATATGTACATGTTTGTGTGTACGTTGGAGTTGGGGGGGGTGTTCTTTCTTTTTCTCATTTGT
>NW_004798760.1:14648-16879 GCF_000002075.1 Aplysia californica | reverse complement strand
GCGTTTCGTCAAAGTTTCACATTCTTCTAAACCGGCGTTTGTGGTGCAATGGTTAGGACATCCGTGGTTGCACGCGGTAGACACGAATTCAATTCCCACATGTAGGACTATTGTATTCTGTACTTTTTTGTGCCTGCTAGGGTGTTGTATTCCACTAAGCCGTCACAGGCGAGGTGGAAGAAGTTCGCCACCAAAATGACCAAACTTGCTTCTGGAGTGTCGAGAAACACTTACAATCAACCGTTTAGTTTTAGTTTCGGTAGACGTTTTACGGCGCTCGCAACTGCATAAGGTCATATGAGCGCCAGAAGATTAGAGGTGTTACAAGAGAGTAACAAACATAAAAAAAGAAGAAGGGGAGATAAGGAGGATAGTTATTTGATAGGAAAGAAGAAGCAAACCACCCAACACAATCAACCTTCATTGCCTAACTCTCCTCGACACAAAAAGGTCATTTCGAAGACAGGCTCCAAACAGGGGGATTTCAGGTGGGGTTTTCCGCAAACTTTACAATCGGTAGACGGACTGGAACAGACTAGAACTGGCCGGTTATGATATTGCATGATACTCAATGACAACAGCCGCAAAACTTGTAAATCCGATGCCGGTTACTTTAAATAAGTAACATGAAACATACACACACCACATTCACTGTCCCTCCCGTCTGAAGCAAACTGTCCTAGAACACAGAAGAATTTTTTGACTTAAAACTTTAACGAAATGCTGCATTGATTACAAACTGATGGTTTCGGACAAAAACACGATAGCAAGGACTCTGAAAGGCGTCAACGGATGGTGTAGGGAAAGTTTGATAAAATCCCAGAAACTAAGGAGGAAAAACTGGACCCTTTCTTGATATGGAAAGCCCGCCCTCCTCCGAAAAAAAAGGAAAAAAAGACGAAAAACAAAACAAAAACCTGCCCCCACCCCCTCCAACAATCAAAACAAAACAAAAAACCTACCAAACACAACACAAAAAAAGTTTAAAAAAAACATTTTTAAATACAAAAACAAACAAAAACCCAATAAAGCTCGAGTTCTGTCCTCCCGTCTTTCGGTATACGGGAATCGATGTAACTCAGAAATCGATACGTCGGCATTCCGTCCATTTCTTTTTCCTGTCGTTTGATTTGGCTTTAAATTTTTAACCCGGTGCAGACATAAAATGGCCAACGAGAACACAAATGAATCACTTTGCCCTGGAGTCAGAGTAACAGAACAGGCGATTGTGGTGTAGCGGTTAGTTAGACGCTTCGCCGTCGCACGCGGGAGACTCGAGTTGGATTCCCGAATTGGGAGAAATGTTATCAAGTGTCTCGGCCTTTCTACTACTACGCTGTTTCCCTCTCAGTCCGGGTTGGTTGGCCCTGACAGGCAAGGTCGAATCCTGCCCGACTCCTAAATGATCTAGATTATGTCGACGGGGGCTTAGAAACACTCGCATACTGAAAAGAGTAACTGAGCGAGAACGAGAATGAAGAAAGAAGTTTTAGTTCTAGTTTTAATAAGAGTTTTACGGTACTTACAACACAATTAGGTCGTATAAGTGCCGAAGATTAGAAGTGTTACAAGAGAGTAACAAACACAAAATAGAAGGAGGGGAGAAAAGGACGACATGTGCTTGATAGGAAAGAAAGAGCAAACCACATCAGAGCACCAGCCAGCCACCCACCAAAAAAGAAGGAAACTAACCGGAGACAATACAAAGTAAATATCTTATACACACGACTGTTTGACACAAAATTAAATGCTAATGGCCTTTACCTTGCCGACAGAGCGGTCGTTACACTATGCACAGTGGCAGTTGCTGGTTTTCTTTTCTTTTTTTTTTGGACTGTATTTTTTTCTTTCTAATTATTTAAATTTTAGAGAAGAATATTTTTCGGTCGCTACCCGGATTCGAATCCGGGACATTTGAATGAAAGGCCAACGCCTTAAACTCCAGGCCACGAGAGCCCCCAAGCACGGATTTAGACAAACTGGTTACAGTACAGTACACGTGTTTACAGACTTTCATGGATACAAGATTCGTGCAGATACGCGTGGAGTGGTGGTTGGACTTCGAGTATGTGTAAATATGTGTTTACACTTGTGAGGGTGCGTGTGTGTGAGTGAGTGTGTGTGTGCGTGTGTGTGTATGTGTGTGTGCGTGTGTGTGAGTGAGTGTGTGTGTGCGTGTGTGTGTATGTGCGTGCGTGTGTGTGCACGTGTGTGTATGTGAATGTGTGTGT
>NW_004798760.1:11888-13805 GCF_000002075.1 Aplysia californica | reverse complement strand
GAGAGAGAGAGAGAGAGAGAGAGATGTTGGGGGGAGAAGGGGGGTGAATGTGTATGCGTTTGTGTTTGTGCGCATGTAAAAATGATAATGGGAGTGAGTAGCTGTGTATGACTGTGTGTGTCAGAAATGTAGTAAAATCCTCATGTACGGTTTTACTACTATAATACTTTGTCCCGGGACAAATCTCCTCGCTGTCGGATGTTTGTTTGTTGCAGTAGAGGTTTTACGGCGCTCGCAACAGCATAATAAGGTCATATGAGCGCCACGGGGTGGATGTCAACAGAGAAGTCCTTACAGGGAATCAGACTTCCTCTTCTCACCTCTCTAGCTTCAACAGCACAAAGTCTGCTTCGACTATCAGTGCACCCCGGAAATAACGGGTCACAAGAGTGTGACAAACATACAAAAGAAGTTGTGGGGAATAATGATAGTAAGGATTAGGAAAGAAAAGGCAGCAGTTCCCTGTTGTAGTTCAGGCACAGTTATGAGCATGGCATTGTTGGATCAGCCCAATTTCTATTCTACTGTGCATTAGAACGAAAAATGTCCCCCCTTTGGGAATGACCTAAAGTAGGCTAAAGACACTTCAGTCAGTGGCACCGCCCTAAGGGTTTGCTGTCGTCTGTGGAGTAGCAGTCAGGCGCTTTGCCGTCGCACGCAGGAAACCCGAGTTCAATTCCCGAGTGAAGATTTTTATCGAACATCTCGGTCTTTTTGCCCAGATGAGGTATCCTGCTCAGCCCGGTTTGACCCTGGCAGGCAGGGTCAGAAGCCCGCCTCTTAGTTGTTTTGTTTTAGTGGAGGTTTTACGGCGCTCGCTACTGCATAGGGTCATATGAGCGCCAACCCTCCTAGTTGATCTAAATTGATTGGAGCGTAAAAAACATCTACATTAAAACAAAACAACATAAAACAAAACAAACAAGCTTGGCCCCTCACACCATGTCGTTACCGCTCTCACCTTAACTCTGGGGTCCAGCTCATCGTCGTCTGAGGCGAGGATGTCGTTGTACACAGAGCCCTGGTGCTCGGCGCCTTGACCCGAGACGCCTGCTGAGGCCGCCATGACAGCTACCTGAGGGGAAGACAAGATGGTAATCTACAGCGGGTGGTTGGCAGGACGTGCTCTGGTGTGGTTTAGCTCCTTCTTTCCTCTCAAATATCTAGATCTATCGTCCGTTGTCTCTCCTTTTTTCTTTTTTGTGTTTATTACTCTTTTGTGCGGGTGCGGTGGCGGAGCGGACAGTGCGCTCGTCTCCGAAACAGAAAGTCCGGGTTCGAGCATCGGTTCGGAAACGGATTTTTTTTTCGCCCCCTCCTGCCCACCAAGCAGTAATGGGTACCTGACTTCGAGTTGGAGAAGTAAAGGTGGCGTGGAAAGGAACAGGCCACCCTACCACACTATGCCGAAGGCCCAAGAAGTTGTCTCTCTAACAAGACAATCCTCAATGTCCGAATCGGATGCGGGAACAACTTTACTTTTTTACTCTTTTGTAACAAAACCTTTAATCTTCGGCGCTTATATGACCACATTGTGTTGCTTAAACTTAAAGTGCCACAAAACTTCTTTCTAAAACCAAATTATACATAAGATGTTACACCTGTCAGAAGTGGTTTAAGAACATTCCACTGCCGCCGTTGTTAAACATTATTTTGAGCATGTTTTAACGTTTAACATATCCTTGATGCTGTTTCCTAATCGTAGCCGTATCAGCTAAACGAAGCTGCCCTTCTGTTTAACGTATTCCGTTATTCGGTTTTCCCTTACTTAGTTATATTATAATCTTGTTTAAACCGGTAAAACGTTACTTTTATCATATCGGTCTTTGACTCTGGGGAAATGTAACAAAATGAACTTATTAAGTTGCGTTTTATTCCCATATGTATGTGCCCAGGGAATTAGACAGAAGCTTCCCC
>NW_004798760.1:9548-11124 GCF_000002075.1 Aplysia californica | reverse complement strand
AGAGAGAGAGAGAGAGAGAGAGAGAGAGAGAGAGAGAGAGAGGTGAACTGGGGGTGGGCATGAAGACAAAGTGCTATATGAGCTCTCTGCGTTTCTCAATATTGATATTACCACCAGTGCGTTGATAATTGATTCGTTGGTTTATGGTCAAGGTTTTTATGATGGCCTCGCTTAGAAGCCAATAAGCAGAGAGCCAGCGCGTGTGAAAATGATTGCGATGTAACAGGTGGTGTCAAACCTCGACGATGATTACTATCTATTTTATACCAGCGTGCTGGCTGAGTGTGTTGTGTGCAGAGTGCAGACCACACGAAGAACGCATGCAGAACCTGGTTCTTATTTCTATTTCATCACGTTGAATCTCAGATTGAGGACTATTTTCACAATCTTTGGTCGTGTATGCTTAATCATAGTGTAGTAAAAGTATAGTGAAGTAGAAGTTGCGAGGTTTAGTTAGATTGGAGTTTTTCCCTCTGTTGGTTAGTTGGGTTCTTTTATAACCTTGAGTTGTTGAAAGCTGATAACAGACAAGAATGACTCTTGGCCGAAAGAAGAAGACGTATAGAAGATTATGTAATAATTTAATCTTTACTTTAAGTACAGTGTGGCTCTTTAAAGCAGCGGGGAGCATACGAAAACAACTGTGTCGAATTTCAGTAAAGTGACACAGTATCCTTCACAAATTTAACTTTGTAATTCAGACACATTCTCCAATCAACTTGTCCAATGATTTAATCCAACGGAATTAAACATCATGCAAAAACACCACGGAAGTCGAGCCGTTACAAGAACAAAGTCAATGCCTCTTTTCTTAGTTTGATGTTTAATAATAAAGAAAAGCACTTCGACACAATAAAAATTATATAGCGCAGGAAAAAGGACAGATACACAGAAGAAAAGAAAAAGAAGTAGGACCTATCAGTGTCGGCCCTCCAACCACCAGCCCGCATTGACGAAAATAGAAATGTTGAGAAAAAAAACAACAACTCCGGGCATCCCCCTGACCCAAGCTCTCCGGCTGGTGGCAGAGAGTAGAGAGACGTCTCTTTCTTCCCGCGGTTAGAGGCGGTGGATAAAGGTAAACAGTAAAACGAGAGAAAAAAAACAACAACAGCACCAGGACCGTCATAAAAAGAAAGAAGTCAATGCCTGGACGGTTCTATGTTGACAGAATAAGGTACCGCCTTGCTGTCAAAATGACTCGCACCGTTTTGCGCTTGCTCATGAGGGAGTTATCGTTCACTGGGGCAATGACACACATAATGAGCCAGGTCAGCATAATTTGCCTGAACTTCTCTAGAACTACTCCTAATTTCCCACGTACCCTTCATTCAAAGTGAGATAGACAGACAACGCCCTGATTGTCCAACCCCCCCCCCCTTTTCCACATCCCTCTTTTAATTTTCACGGCAAAAGAGGTAATAATGTTAATTAAGTTCCAGAACATGATACCAGCTGGGCACGCACCTTCGCCCTCATGGGGGAAAGATGACACGCGGAAGACCTCTCATTTCATTTTGTTTCGCCATATGGCATATCAATATTGTATTTGCCTCCTCCCTGCTCCCTACTCCCC
>NW_004798760.1:8007-9440 GCF_000002075.1 Aplysia californica | reverse complement strand
TATTGGCTGAGCGATTAGTTCGGCTTTGACCTTGTGTCTGTCTGTCTGTCTGTCTGTGTGTGTGTGTGTGTGTGTGTGTGTGTGTGTGTGTGTGTGCGCGTGTGTTTGCGCGTGCGTGCGTGTGTGCATGTGAATGTGTGTGTGTGAAGTGCATGTAGCCGATGCCAGGAATAACATTAAAGAATAAGATTACCGTTACATAAAACTCGGGAATTCATTTCAACCTTTGATGTTTGCTTACTGCACTTGTAGATTTGTAGGATCTGTGGTGAAAATTACCATCACATACAACCAATACACATGTAACAAACAGAACGCAAAGAAAATGAAGTTAACTGTACGTTCTCTGATTGTATCGCCGGTCTCTTCTCATCCCCCCCCCCCCCCTCGCGTGTCCTTCTTCTCAAACATACCGCCAGAACGGACGGTTGATTACTTCCAATTGTGTCATGACACGGAGGAATCAGGCGCTCGTTCATTTTTAGGGCATAATATGGAGGTACCGTATCCGTATAATCTTAACGCGCTCGTACATTTATTTGTTTTACTTTAAAAGAAAAGAAAAATACCCATACATATCTTGAATAGAAGCCGAGCCATTTACGATTGAAGAAGATGGGGTCGCCTGGTGTCAAAGTAAAAAAAAAAAATAGCGATAAAACAGCCGTCAGAGTTTGGTGAATTCCACAGCTCGTTTTTTAGTTTTAGTAGAGGTTTCACGGCGCTCGCAACTGCATAAGGTCATATGAGCGCCAGAAGATTAGAGGTGTTACAAGAGAGTAACAAACAGAAAAAAAGAAGAAGGGGAGATATAAGGACGATAGATTTTTGATAGGAAAGAAGGAGCAAACCACCCCAGAGCACCCGCCAACAACCCACAATGTCAAGTCAGTTGTTTGGTCATGCACTAAATACTGTGCCGGACATGCCCCTTCGCGTGACCCTCTTCTCAAACATACCGCCAGAACGGACGGCTGATTACTCGTACATGCAATTGTGTCACGACACGGAGGAATCAGGCGCTCGTTCATTTTTGGGGGCATATGGAAGTACATGTACATGTATCCGTATAACGCTCGTATGTTTATTTGTCTTACTTTAAAAGAAAAAAAATACCTATCTATCTATCTTGAATACAAGCCGAGACATTTGCGACTGAAGGAGATGGGGTCGTCTGGTGTCAGAGAAAAAATTAATAGCGGGGAAAAAGGCCGTCAGAGTATGGTGAATTCCACAGCTTGAATGTCCTCGGACACTGCAAATGTACATTTTTTGTTGTTGCGTCTTTGATCAACGCCTCTCACTTAAAGTCCACACAAAAAATGTTGGGCATATAAGGGACTGTGTACCCTCCCTCTTTTCCTAAAAAAAACCCCACAAAATAAATATTAAGAAATTTTTAAAAATCGATGGAAATTGTCAAAAGGCGGAAA
>NW_004798760.1:0-7570 GCF_000002075.1 Aplysia californica | reverse complement strand
TCTCTCTCTCTCCCTCTCTATCTATCTATCTATCTATCTATCTATCTATCTATCTATCTATCCATCTATCTATCCATCTATCTATCTATCCTTGAACCTGTTCTAACGACAATTTGTCTAAGACATTCACTTGTAAAACGAATAGGCTAACTTCCTATCTACCCCTACCCCCCGCAGTTTTTTAAATTGTATTTTAATTTTTTTTTGTAATTTGGAAGCTCTATTGTCTAGGATGACAACTTTTCTTCTCGTCAATGTGCGGTTCTAGAAGACATGTTTGACTGTATATGATATTAACTACTACATACTATAAATGATAATATCACTCCCTAAATCTGTCTTTCGTTCTCTCTCTCTCTCTCTCTCTCTCTCTCTCTCTCTCTCTCTCTCTCTCTCTCGCTCTCTTTCTCTCGCTCTCTCTTTCTCTCTGCGAAGCTCCACCTCTCTCTCTCTCTCTCTCTCTCTCTCTCTCTCTCTCCCTCTGCGAAGCTCCACCTCTCTCTCTCCCTCTCTCTCTCTCTTTCCCTGTTTCTTCCAACAGCCTGAGAGGGACCAAAAATGAATCTGTTATTGTTCACACCTAGAAAATCTATTACTATTATAGTGTGGCTCAACGCATTGTGCTGTGCCAAAAGGCGTACAACATTTGCATTACTAGCTTTACTTGGAAAATATTCCGGTATCTTCCGCTCTCGGACTAATCGATAAGTAATTACATTTTTCTTCGCTCACAGGGCAGTGGAGCAAATAATGAAAGTCATTTACATCTACACCGATTCTCTTGTCTTTCTCTTCTACCTATCTATTTGTCTATCTATCTGTCTGTCTGTCTGTCTATCTGTCTGTCTGTCTGTCTGTCCGTCCATCCGTCCGCCCGCCCGTCCGTCCGTCCGTCTGTCTGTCTGTCTGTCCGTCTGTCTGCCTGTCTGTCTGTCTGTCTGTACGTCTGTCCGCTTCCCGTCTTTCTTTTTTGTTTTTAGGTATGACACGTGAAATTTCTGAGGGAGGGGTGAGGTTACAAGAGAAAATCTGATCTTTTCGGGAGTATCGAGTCAAGTCATCAAAACATGTAGACGTCCATTCCAGTATAAGTTAACAGGGTAGCTTCCTTTTTGTTTGTTTTAGTAGAGGTTTAACGGCGCTCGCAACTGCATAAGGTCATGTGAGCGCCAACTTCCTCTTTGTGACACTGCTTAGACTCTTTTAAGGACGTACATGTAGCAGACACACATGTTCGATGAGAAGTAGACCAAAGCAATGTTTCGGCACATTTTTGAACCACCATTCACAAATCAGAAACACGAATTTGAAAAGTTCGTATACGCATAACACCACCTTTAGTTAGTTTTAGTAGAGGTTTTACGGTGCTCGCAACTGCATAAGGTCATATGAGCACCAGAAGATTAGAGGTGTTACAAGAGAGTAACAAACAAAACAAAAAAAGAAGAAGGGGAGATAAAGACGATATATTTTTGACAAGAAAGACGAAGAAGACCACACCAGGGCACCCGCCAACCACCCACTAACACTACCTGACTCTTTACGATTCAGAGACAGAAAACAGGATTGAAAAATCTGTATCTATCAGAAAATTATACTATTCTTTTTTTTAGTTTAGGTGCCCCAAAACTGCACGTCTTCATGCGTAGTGTGTCCGCTGTAAGTAAACGAATGAAACGCAAGTCTTGCAATCTAAAGCACTAGGACTTCGTTGTATGAACCTATTCTGGTTCTTGGTGGAACAAGGACAATACAGAACAGGACACATACATCAGTTAGAAGAAGAGATGAGAGCACAGAAGATATGAGAGCACATAATGTAGGCTTGAGGATTTCAGCTGCGTATATTATTATCACGCCTTTGTCTTCTTTTTTTGTTTTGTTTCTTAGTACTTAAAAAAAAAGCATTACTACGTACTGTTTTGTTAGTTTATTCATGTATTATTTTATTTATGTATTTCTACATTTTTAAAAAGAGATGGGACAGTATTTTTTTCTACCAAATTCGATTTGCTTTCTTGTTGTTGTTGTGGTTGATGTGCTTTTTCTACATTCGAGAGAGAGTTTTATCTACGCAGAAGATCTGAATTCGATTCCGGAGTGGGGATATTTTTTGACTGAGCATCTCGGTCTCTCTGCTAGATCTATAGGATGTTGTATCCGTCTCAGCCCAGGTTGTACCTGACAGTCAGGGTCAAAGATTGCCTCATGGTCTATATTATGTCGATAATGGAGTAAAAACACCTACACGTGAACGTTTGATTTTTGAGAGATAAGGACGGTATACCTTTTACGGCAAAGAAGGAGCAAAACACACAAGAGCATCTGCAAACAAATCACACCAACCAAAATAGGAAATCCTATATCCTGCAAGAACGTAGTTTTGTAAGACCCACACGTGGGGATAAAAATACATATTACATATCTTGTTTTGTAACCAGGCCATCCCGATAAGGTCTGCTGGACAGGCCAGATTGGCTTACCTAGCCAGAACACTACTATCCATGCGGAAAAGGTCTGCCAGCTTAAGTTGCTTAACTCTTTAAGGACGAAGGGGACACACATTACGTCGGACCAGCAGTAAGCAATGTTGGGGCATATTTTTGGAACTAACATACAGGAATTCAGAGGCACGAACTTGCACATTTCACCCAGTGTGAATATTGTTGCTTACCTTTTCAAGTTTCAGATAAAGAAAACAGATTTGAAAAGCGTGTATAAATAAAGAACTTGTACTTGAATACAGCGTGTCTTCTGGCTTTGCCGAATGATCAGAATGTGTGGATTCAAAGCGTTAACGTGTTCAGTGTCAGTAGCTCTATTGCGTTTCGTATGACAGTTTAAAACATAATCCAAAGAGGTTTCGTTTATTGAGCAGGGAGGGGAATGTTACTATACAAATATATTTGTATGAAAGTCGCTGTAGGTCGACGGAATAATATCAGTTCCGTGAGGCTGGAAGTCATGCATCGTTGGGCGTCTACCTTACAGTGTCATGTCGAACTCCATTTTCCGAAGCCCCACATTTTGCTTGGTCACGACAGCTCGCTATACAAATGAAACGTGATACATTAACATACAAGAAGTTTTGAGATTCCAACAGGTTTACAGCGTTATATTTGTATACTTCATCTCCCGTGGCAAAAAAATAAACATTTCTTTTAGAGGTCTCCATGCTCTGTTCAGCATTCTGCTCTGCTTAGAAATTTTCATAATGATATAATATGAACTAATAAAAACTATAACGGCGACGCGACAGTCGTGATCGGAAGAAGAATAGATCTATGAGCACGAGTTACGAAAGAGGCGAGATCAGATACAAAAGCAACGGTTTAGAATAGCCACATTCAAAATGTAGGCCAAGACGTATAGAGTACAGAGTTCGTAAACCCGGATATTTGGTCTCAAAATGGTCCGTCTAAGTCACGAATGGGCCTTTGCACAAAACGCCGCAGTTGTACAAACAAAGCGTGTACATAGTTGGTTTCACAACATGGGCAACTAAACCCCTGGCCAGCTCAGCTTAACTTTGGTTCAGTAGTAAAAGGAACCATATCGAAAACATAAAGGCCACTTAGCATGAGCGTGAGTACGGCGTAAACAGAAGCACATCGTTTAAGTATGGCTCAAAGTTTAAAAAAAGTTTTAGTAAAGGTTTTATGGCGTTCGCAATTGCATGGGGTCACATGAGCGCCAGAAGATTACAAGAGAGTAACCAACAGAAAAAAGAAGAAGGGGGGATAAGGATAATAGATGTTTGATACGAAAGAAGAAGCAAACCCCACCAGAGCACCCGCCAACCACCCAAGCTCAGAAAGTGCATGGAGGAGGCAAGACAGATATACAGAAATAACAGAGGTAGGGGAGATAAGGATAATAGATGTTTGATAGGAAATAAGAAGCAAACCACACCAGAGCACCCGCCAACCACCCAAGCTCAGAAAGTGCATGGAGGAAACAAGACAGATATACAGAAATAACAGAGGTAAAGAGAATAAGAAGTAGGATTACAAGTGGCATCCTCCAACCATCCGCTGGCCCATTTAATACATGGAAAAAGCAAGACGAGTGGATACCACGGAGGGAGGTGGGGGGGGGGGGTGAAAAGGTACAGCCAACCGGTGCCGCCTTCCAACCACCCGCAGCAGTGATGTATTCAAGTTTAAACTAAACTTGAGTTTGAATTTGAGTAAAAATAAGCACATCGACACAATAATACAATATCGGTCATATGGTGCACGAAAGAAGCAAAGACAGATAGACTGAAACAATAGAGGGAAAGAAAAGAAGTAGTATCTACCAGCAGCGCCCTCCCACCACCAGCAATCTGAACTTGATGACAACAGCGCCCCCCCCCCCCTCAAACGTTGATAAATTCAGTGGCAACAACACCATATCTTACTTACCCAGCTAAACCTGACCTCAGCAACGCTTTCTCTAGTTTTTCTTACTTAGTCACACCAGCGTCATATCTCGCTCACTTCAACCAGAGCCTTTGACAACCCCTTTGTTCTCCCAGGTCTTAAAGGACAACCTCACGAGGCCACACGTCTGTAGCCATCAACCGGTTTAGGAGATTCACAGACAGCTGCGCACCCACTAACATATCTGTTACTGTAGTCTCGGGTTACCCCACGAAGGAAAATATTTTTCGTCGTCGTCGCTCAAAAAGACAAGATCGCCACCAGCCAGTACCTGTGGTTTTATAACAGATGATTTAATAAGGTAACCCCTTTTGTTTTTGACTGCAGTATAATGAAATGGGGTTTCTTAGGAGACTGCTGGGAACTTCTAGGAAAGAAAAGAAATCAAATGAAGTCGTACTTAAAGAAGCCTACGTAGGCCGCTCGCTGGTAAAAACAATCAGCAAGACAAACGCAGTTTATGGGACACTTGAATAGATATAAAGATAAAAGAGATTTACTTGTGGTAGGTTGGTGGGTGCTCTGGAGTGGTTTGCTCCTTCTTTCCTATCAAACATCTATCGTCCATATCTCTCCTCCTTTTTTATGTCTGTTAATCTCGTGTAAAACCTGTAATCTTCGGAACTTATAATACCCACTTGTGTTGCAAGTGCCGTAAGACATTTACTAAAACAAATAAAGAGAACATCTAGCTCTTACTGGTAAACTTGAAGACAAAGAATGCAAGGGTAGACCCAGAGCAACCTAATTGGAGAGCCTAAACAGATGGGTGACAGGGATGACCAGAAGAATGTAATGTGTTTCGGTTTGTTTTTGTTTTTTAGAGCATCCGAGCAAAGGAACAATGATCGCCGACGACTGGCAAACTTGGCACACACGGTGGTGATAACAGAATCGAGATGATATAAGAACAACCTTTTGTTCAAGTGAAGAAAAGTATATCAACATGATAACGGTCATTCAGTGATTGATTGTAAACAGTTTTCGCCCACAACAGCCACATTTTATGCCATCTACTGAACGAACCATGGGGAGTCGATGGGAGCTTACAACATTGACAATCGATGAAATCACTGACAAGCAAAGGCTTGGATACTTCAAAAGATGGCAACGGTAAATTATGTAAAGATTCCAGCATAAAAGTTTGTTCAAAACTATCCAACTTTAGTTAAAAGACATTTCACTGAACTCTTGTAATCTTCGCCCCTCCCCCGAAAACAAAAAGATGTGAGCTAACTAGATCTAGAAAGTATTTTGGTAACATTTTCCCGGAAACATGTGAAAAAATACTTTGTAATGTATTTCAAAGTCTGTTCGCCGTAACCCAAATAAACAACAACAAAAGAACCCAAGATTCGACTCGATAATTGTTCAAAGTAATCTGTTACCCCAAGACGTTGCGTCGTGTTGCGACTCATTATAACGCTGCTTCTCTCTACTTCCTGTAACGTCACCCACAAGCTAGTTCGCTCGGAAGCAAGCCAGTTTGTCACAGGCCCAGTTTGTCACAATTGGCTTTGATTTGCAAACAAAAAGGAAGAAATGAAGCTGGATTGATATTTTAGAGGGACTATCTTTTACAACTATAACACCAATTTGAAGGTGGAGAATAATAAAAATAATTCAGTAACAACTACAGTGTTTAAGTGCTGTAATTATGACTGTCATCAATATTCTAATACTTAATTAAAAGAAATTGTGACAAACTGGGCAGCCTTACTTCGCTCAACCTTCCAGGACTCGTTTTGCCTGCCCCACAGCTCTAGATGATAGTAAGGGTGGTTGGAGGGCGCCACTGGTAGGTCCCACTTCTTTTCTCACCGTCTGTTGTTTCTATCTTCCTCGTTTCTTCCCTGCATGAAATGACCATCATTGTGTCGGTGTTTTTCTTTTTACTCCAACTCAAAAAACTCAAAACTCAAGCACAAACTCCAGCACAAACTCAAAAATTTCCCCCGACTCGTTCTGCTACCTCCACAGTCCACAGCAATCTTGTCCCAGAAGATCAGGGTCAGCCCTTTATCCACACTCTACACATAAGTACTTACTTTTTACTTTTTTTTTTCAGGCCTGTAACCTTGCGGTGTCGTGGGGATAGCCAATAAATGTCTTTCTCTTGTATCGCTTGCGGCGTGTTTATGTTGTTCTTGACTGACTAATGTTTTTTTGACTCTCTCTCTCTAGGCTAGCCATCTTTTCTGGGGGCCTGCCCATTTCTTTGTACTCATCTTATCTCTGGTTGTATGCTCTGCTGCTATACTGTCTGGTGTTCGCCTTGACAGATGCGCAAACCATTTCATGCGTTGCTTATCTATATATGTTGCAAACAGGGAGTTGAGCCATCTTCTTCTCTGACAATCTCGTTTCTCACCCTGCTTTATAAATAATATGTGAAGTTCAACGATTTTCTTAGGCATCTCATTTCACAGGCGTTGATTTTACTTTGGAGACTCTTTGTTATTGCCCATGTTTGGACTTGGTGACACGGCGTTGATATGAAGCCAAGCAGATGCTGTTAATGAGTTGGTGCTTTATTTCCATTGTAAAGTTGGGGTGTGAAAATAATGGTGCCAGTTAGCAACTCACAGCATGTACAAATATTTACATCAAATAATATCACCGTTTTGAAACCAGTTTCTCGCAAAGCTGTAAAGTCAGTCACAACAGGCTAATTTCTCAACATATAGCCTTTAACACGAAAGAAACTGAATTGGGAAAATATATTATGAAGGATTGTTCTTTTGTGCGCAACAAAGTAAACTCATACGTTTGTTGTTTGTTTGAGTAAAGAGAAGCACATCGACACAATAATGGTCAGTTAGTGCTGAGAAATATAATAAGACAGACAGACAGAAACAACAAAGGGAAAGTAAAGAAGTGGGACCTACCAGTGGAGCCCTCAAAGATGTATGCTTCACTAGAAGTTGAGATTGTTTCAGAATGCTATGGGGAAATAGCACTTAAAAAGCTTGCTGGTCAGCGAGAATTTGTGTTATATAAATGGTTCTTCTTCTTCTTCTACTTCTTCTTCCTCCTCCTCCTCCTTTTCTTCTTCCTCCTCCTCCTCCTCCTCCTCTTCTTCTTCTTCTTCTTCTTCTTCTTCTTCTTCTTCTTCTTCTTCTTCTTCTTCTTCTTCTTCTTCTTCT
>NW_004798759.1:78030-78998 GCF_000002075.1 Aplysia californica | reverse complement strand
TGAAGTAAAAAGGGAGAGGAGAAAAAAAAGAAGAAAGATCGAGAGTGTGAGTGTGTGTGAGAGAGATAGACAAAGACCCAGAAAAAAAGTATACATATATACATACATAAAAAAAGAGATAGAACTCAAAACCTCCGCGCACACGGGGCATCTGCCAACCGCCCAGAACAGAGCCATAACCCTTGGCTCGCCGTGTCACTGTCTCTTTCAAGTAGCATTCTCTTGTAGTTTTATGCCTCTCTCTTGGGGCGCCGTACGGCTCGTAACAAGGCGGCCTGTGCTAGAGGGGCTCTGTGAAGTGTAAGTAGCTGATGACATACACACGGACTGTAGGATAGACTAGCCTGCCACCTCGTTAACGACCTCGCCGACTTCTTCCTCAACACTTTCTACGTGATGATAGTCTTTCTTGTCTTAGTCACTTTCTCTGCGGGTGGTTGGAGGGCGTCACTTGCAGGTCCTACTCCTTTACTTTCCCTCTTTATTTTTCTGTTTGTCGTACCTTTTCCCAGAACTAAATGAACATTATTGTGTCGACTATCAAAGATACATGTTTTGTCCTGATCTCTCCTCTTTCTGTTTTGTTTTTTGTTTTTGGAATTATTTATTTTTATTTAGAGTGGACTCTATTTTTTAATTCTTTTATTATTATTTCTTTATTCTTTTTTTTAACGACCTCGCCGAGTTCTTCCTCAACACTTTCTACATGATGATAGTCTTTCTAGTCTTAGTCACTTTCTCTCTCTATCAGCCGTGGGTGGTTGGGGGGTGCCAGTGGTAGGTCCTGCTTCTTTGCATTCCCTCTGATGTTCCTGTCTGCTCTTCTTACTTTTCCCAGTACTAAATGAACATTATTGTGTTGACTATAAAAGATTTTTGTTTTGTTCTAATCTCTCCTCTTTCTGTTTTGTTTTTTCTTTTGTTTTTGTTTTTGGATTTTAAAAAAATGTTTGATTTGATTTTATTTT
>NW_004798759.1:75618-76585 GCF_000002075.1 Aplysia californica | reverse complement strand
CTCTCTCTTTCCCTCTCTCTCTCTATCTATCCCCCCCTCCCCTCCTTCTCCCTCTTTCTTCTCTCCTCATCAAACCAAAAACCCCCATCACAGGACCCCAACCAGAGACCTTTGTATACAACTAAAAAGAACTGACCTCCCCACATGGAGAATGACGCAACGTCTAGCCGCCGGCGACCCACTGGAAGGCAAAAGACAGTGCACTCGAGCACACAATTCCATTGACACCTGCGCTTGGAGTGGCTAAAGAACCCGCTCCAAAATAAGTTTTAATTAGCCACCTTCTCCTTGACCACTCCTCCAGACTTCGAGGAGGAAGGCATTAACCCTTAAATCCCCCCCAAAAGGTACCTTTTCTCAGTCTAGTATCTTCACTATAATTGCTCATTCAATTCAGTTCCACTGCTAAATTGTGCCCCTTCTTTTCCATCAAACATATATTGTCCTTATCTCCCCTCTTCCTTTAATTTGTATGTGTACTATCTAGCAACGCCTCTCGTCTTCGAACCTCATGTTATGACCTAATTGTGTTGCAAATGCCGTAAAACCTGTGCGAATTTCTTTTCTTTTTTTTTAATCGTTGAAATCTAGACTTCTCCTTGTCTCCTCTTCCTTCCTTACTCCCAAGGGCAAGTTCTGTTGAGGGGAAAAGGACTGAACAAGTCTCTCAAGGACCGTGGTTTTTTGTGGTGGTTTTGACTGGGAGATATTAAGACTTAACTGAGCCGGATAACGGTGGGGCCCTCAGTCTCAAGTGTGTGTTAAGTGTCCGAGTGTCCGAGTGTCCGAGGTAGTGGCGTTGTCCTGTGAGGTCCGGGGTTTGATGACCGCCTGGATCTGGCCGCCGAGGACAAAGCCGGACACAGGTAGAGACAATGTGGAGGACATCAGCTCAACACTGAGGACCTTTTACCTGCTTGTTTATTACTACTAGTGAACAGCTGAACAGTCGGGGGTGGTGGTCGGG
>NW_004798759.1:73029-74219 GCF_000002075.1 Aplysia californica | reverse complement strand
CCCAGTTCTGTCGGAAACGGGCGTTAAATTCGGACGTCCCGCCTCTTAACTAATTTAATAGTGTTGATAGGGGCGTTAAACTCATAAACTGACGCAGCTTGGCACGTGTGCTGGGTGTGCAGACACGAGTGTGTTGTTTAAATGTGTGTGTTCCAAACGTTGGTTGAGCTGTATTATTGCTGTAGTTAGCTTAAAGGCTTTGTTTGGATTTATTTCTCTGTAATGCCATAATTTAGTGATAATGTATGCGGGTGGTTGGCGGGTGTTCTGGTGGGGTTTGCTCCTTCTCTCCTATCCTATCAAACGTCTACCATCCTGATCTCCCCTGCTTCTTTTCTGTTTATGTTACTACCTTGTTCTTTACTTTTACTTTAACCGCCGCTTATACCCATTTGGGTGTCGCGGGAAGAAAGAGACGTCTCTCTGTCGACAGTGGAGAGCTTGGGTGAGGGGGATGCCTTGAGTTGTTAATGTTTCCCTGACTCCAACTATCCAGGTCTTTCTCGGTCGCCCTCTAGCCTTGTTGCCATCAAATTTTTTGGTGTAGGCACGTCGTGCAGGATGGTGTATTGGTAATCGCATGAGAATGTCCGAACCATTTGATTCTTTGGTGTTGGAAGAGTTGCGTGACATCATTTTGTGCCCACCATTTCTCTGATTACAGAGTTTCTAATCTTGTCGCGCCTGGTCTTGTTTACTGCTTTTCTAAGGCATCGCATTTCACATGTTGCAATTCTCTGCTCTTGTGTCTTGTTCGTGGTCCATGATTTGGCATTGATAGGTGAGTGTTGGGATGAATATGGTGTTGATCATTTTGAGTTTTATTGTCATGGGGATGTCAGGATGTTTCAGTAGTGGAGTAATCTGGTAACTAACATTAGTGGCCTTTTGTACTCGTGTTTCAATTTCTCTGTTCAGTCGCCCATCCTCTGGGAATATACTTCCGAGGTACTTAAATTCTTGGACCTGTTTGAGTCTGTTGTTGTTGATGTGTATCCTGAGATTTTATTTCCTTTTTGCGAGGAAAAGTTATGATTGGCTCAACAGCCTGTCTGTCATCATTTTTTCTTTGTCTTTCCTTTGTGTGTTGTCTGTTTGTTTGTTTTTCTTTTGATTTGAAAAGAGGAGTTAATGAGAAAGAGAAAAAAAGATGCAAGAAAGAGAAAGAACGATGCAAGAGAATGAGTGAG
>NW_004798759.1:70912-72093 GCF_000002075.1 Aplysia californica | reverse complement strand
GGAGGACTAGCTCACAACAGCGGTATCATCTCTCCGGATTGCGACGGAAAAATTGTCTTCTCTAAAATTGTCTCCTTTCACCTCCTTTCATGCTCTCAACCAAAGTTTTGTCATCTGCATTCGTCTCCACTTTCTGCCCTCACCCCCTCACCTCCTTTTACCCCTCCTCTGGGCTCCTGACTCTTTCTGAAGCCTTTCTACTGCTACTTCTTGGCTCCTTCTTTTTGCTCTATTTGAGCCACACCCCTGATCTTCTGGTAAGAAAGAAGGCGAATAATCTCGGAGGTCCCGTGTGCAAGTTTCGCATGTTAAAGATCCCTTGTTTGTTTAAACTCGATAAGAGTAGGCTTCGGTCGCCACCCAGGCAAAATTCAAAATGTACTACCTACTGAAAATACTTAATGTGTCCCGCGTGCCAGCACTTGCAAGCGCCGTAAAACACTTACCAAAAAAAAAAAAAAAGAAAGAAAAAAAAAAGGACTCTTATCCATCAGGTTGTGGGTTCCGTGCTCGAGCCTCAGGACCGACATTGTGTCCTTGGAAAAGGCACTTTACACAAATGGTCCTTACTTCACCCAGGTGGGAATGGGTACCCGGCCAAAGAGAGCGAAAGATCTTGTCAGTATGTTTAGTGTATATTTAAAGTTTTAGCGCCTGTAGAAGGGCTGCTTGCACTGTATGCTTCCCAGGAAGTTGAGATTGTTTCAGAATACTATCAGGTCTGCTGAGGTAATAATATAGATTGTAAAGCGTATAGAGCTTGCTGTTGAGCGGGGATTTGCGCTCAACCAATTCTATATCTAGTTGAATTATTATAACACAGCAAACTTGATCAGTCTAAAGATTGCGCTTCTCAACAATTGAGGCTAGATTTTTTAAAAACATTTTTTCATAAAGTTATGTGTAAAATCTCCGTCCTGCGGAAAATAATAATACGATTGCTCAATACGGGTTCCCGCTTCTCACACACGTTTTGAATACGTCTGTGGCCTACGTCACAGCTCACCAATGACACTTTTTAGTGGCAAAATTTATTACAAGAAATTAATTCTCTAGTGAATACTTCTCTGCGCTAAAGGTTCTCCAAACATGCATTCAATAAACAGAATGTCGCGATTAGAAAAACGACGGACTTGCTCTAACAAGAGATATTTCCCCAGCTGTAAACCTTTTAAAATCTG
>NW_004798759.1:64880-69348 GCF_000002075.1 Aplysia californica | reverse complement strand
ACACGCACACATACACACACATACACACACAAACACACACACATACACACACACACACACACATACACACACACACATACACACACACATACACACACACACACACACACACACACACATACACACACACACACACAATACTCTCCTCGAGTTGTGCCTTTTTTTTCTTTTAGTTTTCCTAATGGAGTCCGGCGTCGAGTGAAGCGCCACGAGCGAGCGTGGCCGTCTTGTGCCGTGGCCGTGGCTCCCCGCTGCGAGTGGGCGGGGCGTGGGGCGAGGAGGGGCTTAGCGCGGGGAAGACGCGGTGCGGGCAGACGAGTCCCGCTGTACATTTGCCTGTGTGTCTGTGGTGGGGATCCTTCTCGAGCGATGGCTTGCGTTGTTATCTGTGACAGAGATAGTTTGAGTGATGTACGAGGGCGATCCTCGCTTTCTATTGGCGGAGAGCGGACGGGGGGTGACGGAAGAGTGCGCGCGGCCCGCGATGCGAGCGGAGGGAAGCCCGCTAGAAGGGGAGGCGATTACGGGAGGACAGGGAAGAGCGAAGAGACGAGAAAGAGAGGGTGGGTGATAGGAGCGATGATGATGTCGCAGACGACATCAGAACAAGGCAGAGAGAGAGCTGGGAGGAGCTGACGCGCTGATCAAGTGCCAGCCAGCAGGAAAAATAATAAAAACACCGCTACACCGAGACATTTATCAAAACATCCAACAGTTCGCCATCCAGCGCTTATTCTTCCTTGTTGTTTGGAGTTTACGTTGATCAACCACTACTGTTGTTGTCGTCGTCGTCGGCTTCAGCAACGTTCGTTTAATTCTGCAGCAGTTGTTGTTGTTGTCAGGAGGACTAGCTCACAACAGCGGTATCATCTCTCCTTACCCCGAGAATGACGAGCCGTGATTTCTCATTGTGAGCCTTCCATGGGACTTGGTTGCGCGTTCGTTTGTCCGAATTGTTGTTGAGTTTTTTTGTTTTTCTTTTCCAAAAGTGAAAGTCCGTGGAACTGATTCATTTCCTATTCTGTGGTTTTGTAAAAATTTCAACTAGTGTTGTTTTTAGCTTTTTCCAACGAAGAAAACAAAGTTCGAATTATTTCTGATACAGGTTAGTAATGAATTGTTCCGCGTGAGAAGCAACGAATGTCAGTTGATCATGTGAAGTTCTTGAATCATTTCGTGAAGACAACTCGACACAAACCCAACAACCTGTTAGAAATATATTTTCTTACTAGATCTATACAGTATTTTACACAACAACATTATTATCACAATCTGAATTTCATTCAATTTTCAGTGTGTCATTATATCAAATCGAGTCTTATAAACGATTGTTTTCCCAATCCCTAAATAGTTCCGTCCCTCGTTACTGGCCCTGAATCAGGAACATTTCAGTCCAATAAATTCGAGTTGGAGCTGCCCTAACCTCGGCACGTTTTGTTTTTGTTTTTTATTATCTTTATTCTTATTTCTTTAGGGGTTTTAAATTACTATTATTATTTTGTTTTTAGTTGTTGGTTGGTTTTTGGGTTTTTTCTACGTATTTTTTTTTTGTCTGACAACTGCCCCCGCTTTTTTCCTCTCAGATATCAAAACCATTATCGACTTTGTTGAAAAAAAAAAGACGTGAATTCTTGATCAAGTCAGGGTACCTAGGCTTAATCGTACTGTTGTATTCCTGCGGCTTTTTAGTTTGTGAAAGCAGGTGGTTGGAGGGCGCCACTGGTAGGTCCTACTTTTTTTTACTTACTTTCCCTGCACTGTTTCTGTCTGTCTAAGTTTTTCTCAGTACTAAATGACAATTATTGTGTCGATGTGCTTCTCTGTATCTAACAAACAAACAAACAAACAGATAATAATTTGTGTAACTGAACGCATCATTTCAAACAGAAAAGAACAATGAAATAATGAGAGATCGAGATCGCCGTATTGTTCAGTACACGAATGTACCATCTCAGAGTGGTTTGTGTGCAGGCTCTCAAGTTCTACTAAACTAGGGTCCCGCATGGTGGAGAATCTCCTCCCCCAACCCCTTCCTGGCCGCCCCTCTTTCCGTCCCCACCCCTCTCCGCCCGCTCTCGTCTGCACCTCACCCGATAGATCTGCCACATCCAAAATTGTATATTATTTTTTATACATGTAGTTCAAATACTACCCGATAAATCGTTCTCATACCAAACTTAATACAGTGTTCAGATCCCAGCTAATTATCGCTCACGTCTCACCCAATAGATCGTTTGTATCCCAAACTGTATATTATATATAGTGCAAACCCCACCCGACAGATCGTTAACATCACACCCGTCAGATTGTCCGCATCACATCCCAAACTATTTGTAGTTCAAAACCCACTCAATGAATCGTTCCCATCCTACCCGATAGATCGTTCTCATCACATCCCAAACTGTATAATAGATATATAAATATATATATATATATATATTTAACATAACAACGATAATATTACCATTACACTACCACTTCGCCTATTTTCTATGACCGAAATTGAGTCGATAGTGCCGTAAAACACCTACTCAATCTATCAATCTATCAACCTTTTTTCTAGCACCGAAGATCTTACCACAGACTCACACTGTTCACACCTACGGTACTACTGACTGTGAGTGAGTGAGAGAGGGAGTTAGTGAGTTACTATCACCCCGCTGCAGTGAGAACAGACAGAGGAAGTTGTGCTTGAATTGTAGTTATATATATATAACGAACATCTTGGTCTTCCTCTGCTGTTGTTTCCCCGGGCGTCGCATTGTCTGGGCGCTCGTTCTGAGACTTGTAGTCTGTGGATGGTTCCTGTGGCCGGTCGGCGGAGGAAAAACACGAACTCACTCTGGATTACTTGCGATATCTGAACCGGTCTCTTCAGGTGAGTGTGGCGGTGTTCACTGGCAGGTCCTACTTCTTTTCTTTGCCTCCTCTGTTGTTTCTGTCTGTCTGTTTGTGTGGGTGGTTGGAGGGCGCCACTGGTAAATCTAGGTCCTAATTCTTTTCTTGCCTTCCTCTGTGGGTGGTTGGCGGGTGCTCTGGTGTGGTTTGTTCCTTCTTTCCTATCAAACATCTATCGTCCTTATCTCCCCTCCTTTTTTGTGTATGTTACTCTCTTGTAACACATCTATTCTTCGGCACATATGTGACCTCATTGTGTTACAAGTGCCGTAAAAGTGTTACTAAAACTAAAACTTTCCTTCGAAATCCTCTGTTATTTTACTGTCTGTCTGTGTAGGTGGTTGGAGGGCGCCACTGGTAGGTCCTACTTCTTTACCTTCCCTCTGTTGTTTCTGTCTGTCTGTGTGGGTGGTTGGAGAATGCCACGTATAGTCCTACTTCTTAACCTTCCCTCTCTATTTTTTCTGTCTGCCTTACTCTTTCTAAGCACTAAGTAACCTTTATTGTGTCGATGTGCTTCTATTTACTATAACATATAAACAACGTAGCCTGAAGTCTATGTGTGTGTTTTCAAGTACAAACGAATTTGTCCAAGACAACCACCTTTGTCGAGGAGAAAACTTTTGCTTGCTTTTGGTAAGAGTTTTACGGCGCTCGCAGCTACATAAGGTAATATGAGCGCGTAGGAGGAGAAAAGTAGCAGTCTTAGACGGGTGAATGTTTTGGATAGTGTCATTATATGTTTTAATTAATAGAAAGCAAGAGGGTGGGGTGGGGTGGGAAGTATTCGTTTGTACAGGCGATTATCTTGAACGGGTGACTGTAACTGCAGGTTCTGGAGCTCATTCTATGACCTTATGCAGTTGCGAGCGCCGTAAAACCTCTACTAAAACTAAACTAAGCGCAGGTTCAATTATTGTATCTCAGCCTTTCCGCTGGAACGACGTGTCCCTCTCAGCCTGGGTTCTCCTCTAACAGACAGGGTCGACACAGCCCGACTCCTAATTGATCTAAATTGTGTCGATGGGGACGTAGATATCTACATTGCGGGTGGTTGGCGGGTGCTCTGGTGTGTTGTCTGCTTATTCTTTCCTATCAAACATCTATCGTCCTTATCTCTCCTTCTTCCTTTTTTGTGTTTGTAACTCTCTTGCAACACCTCTAATTTTCGGCACTTATATTACCTTCTTGTGTTGCAAGTGCCGTAAAACTCATACTAAAACTTTTTTTTTAAACCCATCTTTTATATCTCTTCCTTCCATTTTTGGTGTTTGTTACTCTCTTGCAACACAACTTATCTTCGGCACTTATATGACCAATCGATCTAGGTATTGCAAGTGCCGTAAAACTCTTACCAAACTAAACTAAACCTGAACATCTACATCTTTTTTTTTAAACGTCAGGTAAGTCAAGGAGCGCACACTGAGAGGGAGGGTGATTGATATGGCGAAAGAATGGAGCAGGGAGGGGGTGCACGAAGGTGGAAAAAGTGGAGGGGGGATTGTAGAACACAAATGCAAGAGGGAGAGAGGAGGGAAGAGAGAGAGAGAGAAAGGAAGAGATAGATAGA
>NW_004798759.1:59620-60584 GCF_000002075.1 Aplysia californica | reverse complement strand
CACACACACAAAACACATACACTCACACACACAAACACAAACATACACAAACAAAAAAAACCCACTCCCCCTTTCCACTCTCTTCCCTGTATTTACGCAAAGACTGGCAGACAAACAGACAGACAGCAGAGGAACTGAAGAAGAAGAACAAGAAGAACAAGAAGAAGCCGGAACGAAGGAACGAACGTCCTTCTATCTATCTCAGCCCAGCTCACCCCGGCCACTTAGCCACTTAACTCCCGGTGCTAGAGAGTTCAGAAACCTGAGCCATCCCTGTTGACGTCATCAAAACTTGTGTCCATGCCATGAGTGCGAGGCGTAGCACCGAATGCTCTGTCTGTTGCTGGCTTGCTGGGCTGGTTAGGCGTTGCGTTGAGGTCTGCACGTACGTTATGCAGCATAATGTGCAGAAAGAATACTAGATCTACGTTTCTTTTTGCTTCTTTTCCATTTTTCTTCTTTTTTGTTTTTGTTTTTTGAGTTCTTCTCATTTATGTATTCCATCTGTGCGTATCTGATAAAATCTGTCCACCCCCACTATTCGGTGAGTGTGTATCTGTGTATAATGTGTGCATGATCTGTGCATATGAGTCAGCTTCTGTGTGTATGGAAATGGTGAAATGGTATAGGTTTAACGCTCCTATCAACATTATTAGGTCATTGAAGAGACGGTCTATGTGTGTGTGTTTCTTTAGTTTCTTACACGTGTTCTACATTGGTCTATTTTACCCGCTTATAAAAAGAGATCCCTTTTGTTTTTGAATGTTTGATTTTCAACTGAAGCTGTAAATACTCGTTATATTATTTCGACTTCGTGCTGCTCTATTACTCACGCAGGTGGTTGGAGGGTGCCACCGGTAGATCCTGCTTCTTTACATTCCTTCTGTTGTTCCTGTCTGTCTGTCTGTCTGTCTGTCTGTCTGTCTGTCTGTCTGTCTGTCTGTCTGTCTGTCTGTCTGTCTGT
>NW_004798759.1:54108-55539 GCF_000002075.1 Aplysia californica | reverse complement strand
TGAGTGAGTGAGTGAGTGAGTGAGTGAGTGAGTGAGTGAGTGAGTGAGTGAGTGAGTGAGTGAGGCCATCTTTTTACCTCGCACGCGATTATCTCTCTCAGTGTTTCGCGAACAATATTTCCATCAGACGAGCGGTACAAGACGATGGTAGTTGAGCTAATTGAAAAACTGCACGGCTGGATGGGGCAGTTAATAACCCCCCTTGCGGTTTGGCAGCTCACACGTGAAAGAAACACGGGGGAAAGTAGAGCAGAAACGCGACATTAAAATAGTTTATCTGCATACAGCAAAAATATTATTACTAATACCATGGTTTTAATTACCTGAAGAATCAGATAATCCGATCGTGTGTAATTCAAATCGACGAAAAGACCAACAGCTTTGAGAGTATTTTTGACATCGAGATTTTTTTGATTTTTTTTGATTTTTTTGGTAAAAATTTTGTTGAGTATACAAATCAAACGTTGGAGATATGTTTAAAAAAGTAATTGGAAAAAGTTTGTGACATCGGACTCTTTGATCGAGTTTGATGGTTTAATTTCTATGCTGGAACGTTTGGAGGAAGAAAATAAATGCAACACTCTTACTCTTACAAATCGGAGCCGTCATTTAATTTAAACGATGTAAATAAGATTGTTTTGTTTGTGCTTGTTTGGGGTTATATATGGACATGTGTTGATGGAAGCGCATATGGATGGAGAGTGGGGGAGGAGGGGGAGTAGAGACTTTCTTTTTTCGATTGTTCAATTTTTATAAGTTTTGATTTTTGTGTGTTTGTGTTTGTGTACTATTAGCGCTTCGATTATGGTGAAAACGCTTTATGGAGTTGTTGATGGGGGCGTATTGTGAGTATAAGTGCTGCGTTTATTTCTCAAAGAGTACCCCTCTCGACCCCACCCCACCCCCTTTTTTTTTACAAATATTAAATCCCTTCTATTTGTGACAGCCTTTCCCTATACAAAGTCTACGCCTCGTGTGAATTTTATGCCACGGACAAAGTCCCTGCATTTTGTCAAATAAATGATCCCAAGAATCTACGTCCTTCAGATCTATGTCAGAAACTTTCCCGGGTGTCAGGTATTTTTTTAGGTCTAATTTTGTGAGCGCAAAAGTACGCCCAGCGTGGCGTCAGATCCTCGTTTCTCGCGTGTCTGAGACAACTAGTTTTCTTTCCGACAAAGGGTTGCCGATGTAGACAAGTTTGACTTTACTTCTGAAATTTACTTCATCGGCGTTTGAAAATTTTTAGACCTTGTTCGACTCCTTCGCCCTGCGAAAAATTTCCGCCCATCCCGGCGCAAAATGTCCGCCCATCCCGGCGCAAAATGTCCGCCTTTCCCGCTAGACACGGACATAAGCATGTGGGTGGTGCATGTATGTTTCCTCCAGCTTGTCATTGTTGGGAACTTTGTGTGGCCGTCACTTCTGGTC
>NW_004798759.1:52231-53280 GCF_000002075.1 Aplysia californica | reverse complement strand
CTCTCCTCTCCTCTCCTCTCCTCTCCTCTCCTTGTTTCTTGCGCGAGAGAAAGCCCCTCCACGATTGTATTTGTTGATGCGGTTTAGACCACCGAGGGGACAAAAAAAAAGGTTTATTGCGAACCTTTTGTGGCACGATAAGAGATTATCGGACCAGATGTCACTCCGATAAAAAGAGAAGAGAAAAGAAAAAGGGGCGAAGTGTTGTACTTCGTTGCTTTTAGACAACTTGAACAGACCGTCTTGACTTGTTTTAAAAAAAAAAAAACGAAAAAAAAAATTCTAAAAAAAATAACGAAACAAAAAAGGCGTCTTCTGCTGCAGCGAAGTCGCATTGAGTGCATGCAACTTTGCAACAAACAAGGCCGATGGTGCAGTTTGGTGCGAGAGTATTATTGTCGTTTGATTCAAGATGGCGGCAGCAGTAGAACTGTGGGCGGTACTAACGGTAAAACGTTATTATTACGCATCAGCGCGAGAGAATCAGCTGTGTCTAATCGAATTGAGTGGCTGGGTGAGGCAGAAAATTAAAATGTCACGCTTTTTAGTTGTAATTCGGCATCATGTGAAAGTTCTGACAAGAGCTCTTGACTGAAATAGTGATATTGACCGCCAAGTGGATGGAGAGGGCTCCTCGTGAACGGTAAGATAATTATTCTGTTAGCAGGATAGCGATAGATCTGGTTAGAATGTTGAGAGGGTGTTAGTGGGACATGATGGGGTTGGCAAAAAAAAAAAAAGAAAAGAGAAAGAAAAAGGAAAAAACATATGAGGGGGTGATGGGGAAGAAGGGGGAAAGGGGGGGGGCACATAATATTTATATAAGCAGTTCAATTAAAATGTCATTCGGTACACGAAAAGATGAAAAATAAAGGGGCATTTTATAGGATGGACGGATAAATCTTCAAACTTCTTATAATGTAATAATTTGAAGTGATAACAATAATTTACGTTATAATTAGATCTATTATCATCATCATCATCATCATCATCATCATCATCATCATCATCATCATCATTATTATTAGGCCCCTACACGTATTATTATT
>NW_004798759.1:47249-48405 GCF_000002075.1 Aplysia californica | reverse complement strand
GCAAAAAAGAAGCAAGAAAGTTTTCAAAGCGACATGTATTATTGCATCAGCGAGATCTAGATCTAGATATAACTAAAATCCGTGAGAGAGTTTGTTTCATCATTCTCTTCTTTAGTTTTTAGCAATAGATTTACGGCACTTGCAACACAAATAGTTCACACAAAAACCAAATATTTGACATGCTTCTAGAGAGTAACATACAAAGAAACACACACACACACTCAAAAAGGAGAAGACATAAGGACGATAGACGTTTATTGTTTGGAAAAAAGGAGCAAACCACAAACCACACCAGCAGGGCAAGCAACCGCCAACCGCCCAAACCACTTTCCTCCTTCTCCAACCCCCGTGGTGTTCCAGGTCGCACCCCCTCCCCCCTTTCCCCCCAAAAAAAGAGGTTGAAAAAAAAATGTTTTACAAAAAATTCAGAAGATGAAAAATTCGTGTGTAGTATGTACAAATCCGAGCGGACGCCATTTGCCATTAGTTCCTGTATCTTTCTTGAGCGTCGTCGCAAAAAAAAAATCCTGGTCTTTTGTCCGCGGCATTTTCAACTCATAATTTTGAAGGCGCCGCCAGCAGGCATTGAGAGTCAATCACCCCTTTCGCCCGTAATGTCTAGGTGCGCGGGTGAGGAGCAAATTAAAATTGTCATAATCATAAAGCTGTCACGGGCAAAACCATGGACGAGTTAGGCCTGTGAAGTTTACAATGATTTGCTTCTCTGCGCGGGTCTTGACTTTTGCAAAACTTTCACGGAATGCCCCGCGCTTTGATGAGCTGATCGGCCGGCTTCTATACACCTCAAAGTCTATAGAGGGGCCCCGGGGGCCGTTGGGTGGAACTATCCATGCATTTGCCGCGCATTAAAAAGCTGTTATACTTGTATGGAAACACTTTCCGTTTTTATTTCCGATTTTTCACCCCGGTTGAGTCATATAATCCATGTGAGAACATTAAATCCTCATCTACCCACTCCTCTGTCTATCCACCCGTCCATGCATCCCTTTTATTTTTCCCTTCCATCTGTCCTGTCTACACATTCATCCATCCATCTATGCACCCACCCATCTATCTGTCTCTCTGTTAGTAGAGCTTTCTTCTATCTATCTATCTATCTATCTATCTATCTATCTATCTATCTATCTATCTATCT
>NW_004798759.1:45471-46487 GCF_000002075.1 Aplysia californica | reverse complement strand
CGACCTCCGATTAGAAAAACAAAGGGAAAAAAGACCCAACAACAAACAAAAACAAAACAAAAAGAACCACCCTCATACCCAAGACAAACCCCCAAATATCCCTTTCTCTTTCTCGGACCCCTCTCCGTTTGAAAAACAAACAAACAAACAAACCAGTGAAGAAGTAAACAGCCCCTTCACCCCCCTCCCCCAAAAAAATAAAAAAATAATACGACAACCAAACAAAAAACAAACACCCAAATGTCTCCTTCTCTTCCCGGAACCCCTGTCCCGCAACGAACCCCTGTCCCGCAACGAACCCCTGTCCCACAACGAACCCCTGTCCCGCAAGAGAGTGACGTCACCTCCAAATCCACCCTCCTATCTCCGCGTTGTATCTTAAACATCGCCCATGTTCTAATTCTCTAATGCCGTCTTACTTTACCCCATCCAGCGTCTTTCTCGCCCCAACCATCGCTGGCTTTTCACACAATATTACAACAGCAACAATCGCTGAGGTTCTGTGTGAGACAAGGACTCTGTGCTCAAGTTCTATTGTAAAAGACAGTATGTTCCGTTTTGGACGAAACTGAATTATCGATTCCACCTGATAGTTTTTAAAACACGGCGGCGCACACTTTTTGCACTTAAGACTGGTATCGATTTCTTAACAGTAAATAAGGCGCGGAAAGAGTGTTTAAGATTTCGGAGCTGTTGGCAGTTGAGAGGCAAAAATGTGTTCTGTTTTGTTTGCTTTTTCTTTTTTTGTGTGTGCTTGTGTGTTTTTAAGCTTTCCTGAACACTTGACGAAACTGGATATACTGTCTTTTGAACCCAACGTCCGTTGTGTCTCCTTGATACCTGATCTGTCGTTCTGTGACGGCGCGTTATGGATAGGCCTCTGTATTCACCGCTCTTTCTTTGATTTCCACGCAGGATGGCGCGGAAAGAACATAGGCTATGATTAATGTCTTCTCCTTCAATGTCTTCATTTAATTTGGATTTTTTTAAAAAGTTTTTTTTCCTCCTTTTTTTTT
>NW_004798759.1:43045-44596 GCF_000002075.1 Aplysia californica | reverse complement strand
CCCCCCAACCTCCCTTTTCCGCTACGCATCACGTTTGTTTGTGTGAAATTGCCGCTTCTTTGCACACATTCCTGGGCCCATTCGACAGGTGACGAGGAGTTCATCGCTAAACGATAAGATAAATTTGAAACTACCCTATCATGGACTCAAAACTCGATCTTAATGGGGTTCGGGCTCTGAAAACCGGCATTATTCCCTCAAGCTGGTTTCTTTTAACAAGGGGGTCGCTGGCTGTGCAAGTAGCTAGAGACGATAATAAATCTTCTTCTTCCTCCTCGGGTCTCTCGCTGGATGGACGGGGGTAGTTTCTGTGTGGCTCGGTGAGAGAGATACATGACGGTTCATGACTACATACATACACTCATACCCGTCCTCCCTCATCCCCTCTCATCCCCCCTCATCCCCCCTCATCTTCCCTCATCCCTTGGCTGTACCGGCTTCTGTGTGTGGTGGAGGGGGTAGACGCAATTCGCTGTCGCACACAAGAGACCCTAGTTCGATTCCTGAGTAGGGAAAACAATTTCTTTTTATTGAGTGCCTCGTTTTTGTTGTTGTTGTTGTTGTTGTTGTTGTTGTTGTTGTTATTGTTGTTGTTGTTTTTACTACAATATTGTGTCCCTCACTGCCCAGATTGGCCCTGACAGGAAGGGGCCGCAATCCCGTCTCCTAATAGATCTAAATTGTGCTGAGGGGGGCGTAAAACACCTATCACGACATGCACGCGATAATAATATACACATATGTGTAAACACAAATACACATTCACATGCCACAGATACAGACGCACATGCACGCACTCACACGTGCACACACGTGCACACACGCACACAGAGGCGCGTGCATTGTAAAATCTTCCCCAATCATGTTCCTCGTGCTCATAAGCTGTCCCCAATAAACCCGTTCTCCAGCGTCTTCAGAATAAAGAAAAAGAACAGAAGTGGGAAAATGAAGACATTAATTGCTTTTTAAAGACAAAAGTAGATAAAAATGACCCCAAAAAATGAAAAAAAGAAAGAAAAAAAGAAACGAAATTAGAAGAAAAGAAACAAAAGATTGAAATAAAAGAACAGAAAAAATACCTACAAAATAGAAAGAAAGTAATTTTTAAAAGACAAAACTAGAAGAAAAGGTGTCTGTTTTTTTTATCTTGATCCAAATGACACCGAGATTTAAATTCTTCTTTTTTTCCCCTTAAAAAATAGTTTTGTTTCGTTCGTCTGTTCGGAGGTCTTTTTGTTCGCGTGGATAGTCGATATCCCTTAAGCATGCTCAGAGAGGGCGCTCTTTGTAGAGATTTTTCATTTGGGTCCAGACAGTTTTGCTCCAGTAAATCTATCCAATATTAGCAATCATATCAATCTCTCTGGCATGTCTTCGTAAGGCCATTACTGGGGCATTCTGTAGAGGGGAAACGCAAGTGTGTGGGGAGAGGGAGAGAGGGGGAGAGAGGAGGGGGGGTGCAAAGGTGCAAAAAGAGATAGTATGACGTGATGGGTGTATTATCTGGGGGTAGGGGTGGGGTAGGGAAGGCAGAGAAACATTAGGATATAT
>NW_004798759.1:40062-41176 GCF_000002075.1 Aplysia californica | reverse complement strand
TCAAAACAACTACAACAAAACAAAACAAACAAAAACACAACACAAAAACAACAACAACAACAACAACCTTTCTTTCATTCCCCTGCTGACAGTTCACTTAGGTTCAACACCACAATGACCTCGAGACCTTGTCAGTAAAAAACGACAGACCTAGAATCTAATTCTTTCTCTGTATTCAGTTGCTCATAGTTCAACAATCAATTGCTCATAGTTCAACATTCAGTTGCTCGTCATAGTTCAACTCGGTTTGTGGTTAGACGATGCTTCTTTTTTTTACAACGACAAAAAAGAAATAATTATATTTTTTTTAAAAACAGAATTAGATCTATACCCATAAAATAAGAAACAAAAAACCTGTTTAAAAAACTTCAAGTTCAACTGGGTTCAAACCAGCCGGCCCGTCTAACATCTGTCTAGGTGTCAGCCTGCTGGGACATCAAGCAAAACAGAAAGAAGAAAAGCGGAGGGGGAGGAGGGAGAGAGGGATGGAGGGAGGAGGAGGGAGGAGGACAAAAAATCATAAAATTCTTTTGGCGCTCCGTCATCGGTGCTCATCAGAGCGTACCCGGGTTTTCCCTCTCCGGCTGGCCTGACTCGGGTGGGGTGGGCGGCTGGAGGGTGCTGGGAGAGTACATGTACTTGGGTAGAATTGGCGGTTGGAAGGTGCTGGGAAGGTACTTGTACTTGGGTAGAATGGGCGGTTGGAGGGTGTTGGGAGAGTACATGTACTCGGGTGGGGTGGGCAGCTGGAGGGTGCTGGGAAGGTACTCGGGAGGGGTGGGGCGATTAGTGGGTGTACTCGGGTGGGGTGGGTGGTTGAAGGGTGTTTTCGGGTGGGGTGAGCGGTTGGAGGGTGTTGATAGGGTACTCGGGTTGGGTGGGTACTGGGTGATTGGAAGGTGGCAGCTTCAACTTCTTTTCTTTCCGTCCCAAGTCTCTGTCGGTCTATAATATTGGGGTTTTTTCCTTTCATTTGTGACATACTATAATAATATTTTGTTAAAGGAGAGGGTGTCCAGTCTGCTCTTTGGTGTATCTCTCCATCAGTTTGTATTTTAGAATGAAATGCACACACACACATACATACACACACACACACACACACACATATCCA
>NW_004798759.1:37602-38080 GCF_000002075.1 Aplysia californica | reverse complement strand
AATAATAACAACAATAAATAATTTGATAAATAAATATGACCATTATTGTGTCGATAAGCTAGCTTCTCTTTACAAAAAAAAAGAAAGAAACGTAGGTAGTGGGTTGTTGGCAGGTGTTCTGGTGTGGTTTGTTCCTTCTTTCATGTCAAACGTTTATCGTCCTGATCTCTCCTTCTTTTTGTGATTGTTACTCTCTTGTATCACCTTTAAATCTTCGACACCTGTATGACCTAACTGTGCTGCAAGTACCGTGAAACGCTTACTAAGACTGAAGTACTACTAGAAATATCTACGCTGTTTTGTTGGAGAACGTGTATCGTGAGAAAGGACCGTGGTCTCAGCGGGCGGTGTGATTCATACGTCGCTGACTTATCATACTTGACTTACACGCCGACTGAAGCTATGTGCTGACTTTATTTCGCCTCTATACATATAGTATCTCTCTCTCTCTCTCTCTCTCTCTCTCTCTCTCTCTCTC
>NW_004798759.1:32546-33789 GCF_000002075.1 Aplysia californica | reverse complement strand
GGGGGGCAGAATCCACATTAACGGTTTAGAATGTAGGTCGACATTTAAAAGGTCCAGATCGAATACACGGTAGTGTAAGTGTAATGAACAGAAGAATGCGATGATAATGTGGAAAAGACACAGGTTGGCTCGAAGATCGTCTCGGTTGACTGACCCTCACCTCCAGCAGACCGGGACGGACACTGGTGGTAGCTGTTGTTAGTTAGCAGGGCTCGACGAAGGATACACCTATGATGACTCACGAGGTTCCACTATGTATCTTTGCTTTGTCTCCTTTCTATCTCCGACTCCGTTGAAAAGACGACTGCACCTTTTCTTGTCGGGGGAAAAACTTTAAACTTAAACTGTATTTGAACAGATCGTTTTGGGAGTTGATAATAAATATCAGTTGTGGTGCACGAGAAAAGGGTCCATCTGTGACAGCTAGCATTGTGTTGGTGAAACATGGGAGGGAACAGAAAATCCTCGGGAGAGGAGTTTTCAGCGCGAGACACGTTTTGTTTTTCTCTATTCATCTTCTATGTTCCTTTTTTTCTTCTCTCTCCTGTTTTGTCTCTCATTCCCTGCCTCCTCTAGTCCGTTCCCAGCCCGCATCTTCTTCCTCTTTGATTACCGGATAGGTCGATCGATATTCTGATCATCAGTTCGTAGCATTTCAATAAAACAAAGCTTCGGAAATGCGATTCAAATATCGCTTGTCATTGGTGCCTTAAAACCCGTCTCCCCTTTGATCGTTCGGCTTTTGTTGGAGTATCTTCTGGGTCGATATTGTAGCAGGCGTTTTCTGAGGAAATCGAGCTTTTGTGGGCAGACAATGGGCGAAGACAACGGCTCTATGGCACTGTTTAAGAAAAGGGTATACCGCTATGGCCGATTTGTGGGCTACGTGGTTCTTGGGGAGCGTGTGTGTATGCGCGCGCGCGCGCGCGCGTGTGTGTGTGTGTGTGTGCGTGTGTGTGTGTGTGTATGTGTGTGTGTCTGTGTGTATGTGTGTGTATGCCGATGGGTTTTTGTGTGTTTACTTATTTGTACGTTTGTGTGGAGGGATGAAAGAGTGCGGGTGGTTGGCTGGTGGGAGCCACTGGTAGGTCCTACTTATTTACTTTCCCTTTCTTATTCCTGTCTGTCTGTTTGTCTTTCTTCTTCCCAGCACTAAATGACCATTATTGGGTCGATGTGCTTCTCTTTACTCAAACAAACAAAAGACTGGAGTGGTTGAGATGGAGGACACAGAATAACACAC
>NW_004798759.1:29560-32221 GCF_000002075.1 Aplysia californica | reverse complement strand
CTCGCCCAACCAACGCTTTCAACGTGTGGCGATGACGTCACTCATTGTCCGGCGATTAGCGAAATCTCCACAGTGAACAACTTCTCTCTCCCCTCTGAGGCAATGAACACACCACCACCTTTCACAAACGGCCCACAAGTGACCACTGGTCAAGGAAATGGGGAATCAATGAAAGCGTCACTTCTGTGTATTGACTTTGGCTGATGATTGTGTCTGCTCAAGTACATTTGACATGCCCAGGAGGGTAGGAGTGGGGGAGGGGAGGATGGGGTGGAGAGGATTTGTCCCTCTTTTTATAAGGGTTGGAGGGTAAAACACGAGGGGGGGGGGAGAGGATTTGTAAAAGGGGGGAGGTGAATTGGGTGTTGGAGGGGCCTTGAGGGAGGGGTGGGAGGGGGAGGGGTGATATAGAGTGCTCTGAATTTACGAGAGTTGACCAGCTAGTCACACCTGGGCTTCATCACCACAGCCATTTGGGTCACCTCTTGGTGTTGTTTGCAATAGCTGTCAGTACTTGGCGTAGCTCTGTGAAGATTATAATGTCGCCGCGTCTATGTTGGGTGTCGAGGGTCGGGGGTTTGGGGTTAAATGTTGGGTTTTGCCTTCCGTAATACAGTGGGCAATGGTGTTGGGGGTTCTGGGTTGGGGGAGAGTGGTAGATTGTAACAAGCTTTCTGACACTCGTCTTTCGGTGTGTCTTCACTCTCCCTTCTCTCTCACTCTTTGCCTCTCCCCCTCTCTTTCTATCTCTCTTTGCCTCCCCCCTCGCTTTCTGTCACTCTCTCCATCACTCACTCACACACACACACACGCGCGCACACACACACAAGCACATAGAGAGAGAGAGAGAGAGAGAGAGAGAGAGAGAGAGAGAGAGAGAGAGAAAGAAGCACACTTAGACACACACAAACCAGCTACTAGAATCATCAACATCATCATCACCGCCATCATCATCAGCCCCACATGTAAAGCCTACACTATTTGCACAGATTAGAATCCCTACAACAAACCCCAGCCCATACAACAACAGCTCCGGACCCCCTACTTCTCACACAAACAAACATCTTTCTCTGAGACTCCCAAACGTCCCGAACCGAAAGCAGCCCTGCAGGGGCGCATCACGCAAATAATAGACCATAAAATCTCTGTTTGTCGCGATAATTAGTGAATTTGTTTTGACCGCTTGACCACCGAAGTGGGCTACGTGGACAATAGAGAGCATTCACCAGGTCCATTGACCACTCACTCACTGTGTCGTCGGTCGTTAGGGGGAACAGCAGGTGGTGGTCAGTCTACCAGCCCTGACATCATCGTCTCAGTCAATCCAGCTCGCGTCCGTCCGTCCGTCTGTCCGTCTGTCCGTCTGTCCGTCCGTCCGTCCGTCTGTCTGTCTGTCAGGCAGGCAGGATACGCCAGGCAAAAGGACACCACTGACTGACCACGGTCTCCTCATTTTCTCGAGTGACTCGTAAATCAGGAGGCAAACTATGGCCACTAATAGACACCGCCACTCGCTGTCAATCCAGTTTTAATGTATGTAGTGTTGTTGGTTTTCACGTCGGCGTCGCAAATGTTGTCGGTGGTGGTGGTGGTGGTGGGTCTGAAGGGCACCTGTTAGATTCTCGCCACAGGCGTCATTGACACTCAACGGCGCACAATGGTCCGGCTGAATGGTCAGTAACTAGTGAGCCAATTGCTTATTTGTCAACGGGAGGGTCGAGGGGGCTGGGGCTGGGGAACAGCGTCTTTTTTGCGTGTCCCCTCCAGACTTAGGGAGTCCTCTAATACTGATAGCAAATCTTGATAACTGAACATATCAAAGGTATTATATTGTTGTTACTTTGATGTGTGTTTGATTGTTGGCTCGTTTGTATAAAGGGAAATGAAGCTGCGGAGATGGGAGGGAGAGAGAGTGAGAGAGTTAGAGAGAGAAGGACACGTTGAGAGGCAATGAAGGATAAAGGGGAAAAGAGAGTTTAAGAGTGATAGAGAGAATAAGAGAGATAATTGGTAGACAGACTGAAGGAGAGAAAGACAGGAAAAGGGAGAAAGAGGAGAAAGCGGTTGGGAATGAAAGAGAGAATAAGAGAGATTATTGTTATAACACTAATCCGAGCCCTGAGAAGAACACACAATACATGTATTATAATTTGGAAGGTTTGTGTGTATTTCCGTGCCACTGGATAGAAAGGGACATGTCAGCAATGGTAAGGGACGCGTACCCAAACTTTGTGCTTCATACTGACCCTTCCCTCATCACGCTCGTTTGTGACTCCTGAACCCAGGTCGTTAGTGTGTATTTATTTAATACGTGTGTGGTTGGCGGGTGCTCTGATGTTGTTTGCTCATTTATTTTCCTTACCAAACATCCATCAGTGGGTGGTTGGCGGGTGCCGTGGTGCGGTTTGCTCCTTTTTCCCCATATTAAACATCTACCGTCCAGTGGGTGGTTGCCGGGGCTCTAGTGATGCTTGCTCCGTCTTTCCTATCAAACATCCATCGCCCGTATCTTTCCTCCTTCTTTTTTGTACTCCAAGGCAACCAACTGTCTAAGACGACCACTGTTCTCCTTGATGATGAGTGGACGTTTTGACAGTTTCGACTGTACACGTCACTGATCTTGGACTTGTGAGCCCCCCCTCTCATTTTTTTTCCTCCTCC
>NW_004798759.1:27094-29108 GCF_000002075.1 Aplysia californica | reverse complement strand
TCGGATCAGATGCACCCAGTCGTTCACACAGGGGCAGTTCCAACCTCTAAGAAGGATGCACATTGTATACAACGTAACACTTTCCCATTCTCTTTTCTTTTCTTTAAAGTATCTTTTAAAAGTTTTAGTAAGAGTTTTACGGCACTTGCAACACAATAAGGTCATATAAGTGCCGAATATTAGAGGTGTAACGCATGCACACAAAAAATGGAGGAGAGATCAGGACGATAGATGTTTGATAGGAGAGAAGGGGGAGAGATAGGGACGATAGATGTTTGATAGGAAAGAAGGAACAAACCACACCAGAGCACCCGCCATCCACCCACCTTTAAAGTGTGAATTTGCAAAATGTCCGTGATAAATCTGTCCAAATTTTCCCCTTTAGCCTCTGCCAGTTTGGCACATCGCCCTTCCCTCCATGATCATCTCGCGGGTCGTTCGTGTCTGTACGCGGTGGAATCAGGCGCTCGTCAGTTTCTTGGCTTATGGAGTTAGTGGTATCACCTCAAAGCTTGTTCCTTGGACTTGGTTTCGATGAAAGAAATAGACCTATCTGTTTTTTTTTTTTTTTTTGTCATCTACTTTTGGTAAGGGGTGGGGGTGGGGGGCTGGAGGGTGGATTGAACATTAACACTTTGTCTCTTCGTCTCTAGACCTAGTCCTTTGTGACTACTGCACCCATTTTGTCCGCTTAGGAAATGAAACAGAAATGACAGACCTTTAGAAGAAAATCACACCCTCTTAACGCGATGACCGCCTCACTGCGAGAAGTTCCCCACGCCAGATTACGTGCTTGTTGTGTTCATCTGTGGTGCAGTTTCGTTTACAGTACACAGTTAACCTGGTAGCTAATATTTGCTCTCTGTCAGGTTACGTGTCACCGCAACCCTTCACACCTTCAAGCTGTAGTTGATTTTGTACGACTGGTATTGTTCTCTTTCTATTCTTCAGCGTATAACATCCCTTTTCAAAGAAAGTGTTAATTCTATCTTTAAACTGGTAAGGAAGGGGCTAATCCTATCTTTAAACTGCCGAGCGAATGTGCAAAAAACTTCCATGTACTCGCGAAAGTAATAATGCAATAGAAAAGGAATAAAATGTTACGAAAGCATGTCTCAGCTGTACAGTCAAATCTGCTCTAACGTCCACCTGTCCAAGACAATCACCTGTAGAAACAATCACTTCTCTTCCCCCCCCCCTGTTTTTAAATCCCTGTAATAACAGTGAGCAAGTTGTGACTCTGTTTAACACAACCACTTACTTTTGTCTCGACAAATTGTGGCCGTGGATGGTTGGCGGGTGCTCTGGTGTGTTTTGCTCCTTCTTTCCTATCTAACATCTATCGTCTTTATCTCCCTTCCTTCTTTTTTAAATGTTTATTACTCTCTTGTATCAACTCTAATCTGCGGCATTTATTTGACGTTATTGTGTTGAGTACTGTAAAACTGTTACTAAAACTAACTAAATTGTGACCGTGGTTGTCTTAGACAAGTACGACAGTACATCTAGACTTGTCCTCTTTTGCCTGAAAACGGCCGGTTCAGCGGGCTGAGAAAAAAACCTCACACGGTCGCTCGTCTCCCCTGAAGGTGGACAAACTTTGGTGGTGTAGCGGTGAGCGACGACAAGGCCGAGGTGTCAGTGTTTGGAGTTCGCACCCTCTGATGGTGTGGCTGGTGTGGCCTCTGTGGGCTCGTGTTGTTTTTGGCGGGTTGATGGGCCGGTAGATGATCGGTCGGTGGGTTGGGTCGTGTGAACCTGCAGGTAATGGGACTTGTAGTTAGATAATGTTGTGAGGAGGGAAGCGATGGGGGTGGCAATCTGACGTTTGAGGTGAGGGGGGGAGGTAAAGCAATTAGCTGTTTGATGGTGGACATGTTGTAATTGTCCGGGTGGTTGGCGGGTGCTGGGGTGTGGTGTGTCCTTTTCTCTCACTCTCTTTCTCTTCCCCCTCCCCCTTTTTCTCTCTCTCTCTCTCTCTCTCTCTCTCTCTCTCTCTCTCTCTCTCTCTCTC
>NW_004798759.1:22555-24876 GCF_000002075.1 Aplysia californica | reverse complement strand
AGTGTGTGTGTGTGTGTGTGTGTGTGTGTGTGTGTGTGTGTGTATGTGTGTATATGTGCGTGTGAATGCGCGAAAATCATTATACACACCATTGTCCGAAACACAATGGATGGCGTGTTGTATTTTAAAAAAAAAATAAACAATACACAAAAGGTGTCGAAAGCTATTCTAATACCCCTAATCAATGCCAATAAAGTTGTTGGCACGGGTATACAACAGTGGACCATCATCAAAGGCGCATTAGTCTAAGCCGCCGCTGATGTCGCCGTCGGCGCTCTTTGTTGTTTGAGTAATAGGAGACCGGACATCTCGGTGACATGACTATTGTCCACTCACTGTCCACCTCCGCCCTGGCAGAACTATTTTTTTAAAAATTGGTAAGAGTTTTGCGACGCTCACAACTACATAAGATCATGCGAGCTTTTTAATTATGATAGATCTAGTCAGTTGTTATATATATCACAGTGCGTGAGAGCGAGAATTTAAAAATGTTCATCTTTTTTCTAAGTGTTCTCATTTGAGCTATGGATGTGTATCTGATTCTGTGTGGAGGACTATATCATTATTAGTAGTATCACAGTCATGGATATATCACAGCATACGATGGGAGAATTTTATAATTTCTTCTCTTTTGTGTTCTTCAAAGTGTTCGGAGTTGAGCTATGTGTTTAATTCTGTGTGGATGACAATAATTATTATTATCATATCACAGCGTTTGAGGCAGGAATCGTTAGATTTCTTATTCTTTCCACGGTGTTTGGAGTTGATTTTCAACTCTGTGTGTGTGTGTGTGTGTGTTTGTGTGTGTGTGTGTAGAAGACTACATTTTTTACTATAGATCTAGATATATCACAGTGCGAGGCGATAATTTTAAAGTCTCTTCTTTAAAAAAAAAAAGTGTTCGGAGTTGATTGAGCTGTGTATGTGCATCTGTTTAGACGACAAAAGTATTAGAATATTTTTATAGATAGACATCACAGCGCAGTAGGCGAAAATATTTTTAAAAAAATTTCTAAGTGTTTGGAGTCGATTGAGCTCAGTGTATGTATCTGTAAAGAGAACTATAATATTATTATTATCACAGATACAATTCACAGCCCGTGATGGCGAGAATTTCAAAGGTTTTTTTTTCTTCTAAGTGTTTGGAGTTAAGCTGTGTTTCTGTATTCGTGGAGAGGATGATAATATTATCACCATAGACATATCACAGCGCACGAGGCAAGGATTTCAAAGTCTCTCGTTGTCTGGGTGTTCGGAGTTGGTTGAAGTGTGTAAGAGTATCTGTGTATATATGTTTAAGTATTTCATTTGAGCAGTGGAATAGTACTATTATTAATCAGTAGAATGTGGCCGATGGTACCACTGATAGGGCGAAGAGGTTATGGGAAACGGCGACAGAATTGGAGGCGGACTGCCCTCCGCAAACAGGTTAGTTGTTACTTTTGTGGAGTGAACTGTTTCACGTGAAACTCTTTTTTTTTTTCCACAGCGCCTCCTGTAAAGAGGGAGGTTTAAAATTTTGTTTTGTTTAGTTTAGATAAAATGTCTAGTCTAGGTTTGTTTTGCTTGTTAAAAAAACTCATTTAATATATTCCGTTCATGTATTTATTCTATTATAAATAAAAATCGCAATCTATTTATTTATTCCGTATCTCCGTCTTCCTGTTTGGAAGTTCACACCTCTTTTGATGTCCCACATGGGAAGAGTCGAAGCGACCTCCTAAATAACCGAAAAATGGCTTTACTGTGGCATAAAATGTTTACAATTTATCTATCAAAAACGTTTAGTAATACATATGTCCTTTTAAAATTGTTTAACATTCTTTTGGAGCTGAATCGTTCTTGTTGACCTTTCTGGCTGACGTCCCCACTACCTGGGTGTGTGCTGCACGGTCTTGGCTTCGTTGTTTTTTCATGCTTATCTTTTTTTGCAAACGTTTTCCGCTTTTATCCTTTTCTCTATAGTTTGTAGTATTCAAGAACGTTCATTCGTTTTGAAAACTTTACTGTTTCTGTTCTTAAGGCAAGGAATGTTTTATTTGTATAGATCTATATACATTGTAGGCCTACATGATGTATATGCATCATTCAAGAACAAACATTCTTCTAATCTTTCTTATTTATTATTGCTCTCCGAAATCTTATTCACAGAAGGAGGAGATGTGCTGTTTTTGTTTTGTTTGGTTCTTTTTGTTTCAGCTTTTTTTTTTTTACGAGTTCAAATGCATGCATTGCATTCATGGGAAATCCATTAATTCACGCATTCACACGCGGCGCACAAATTGTTGGCTGGATGGATGGATGGTTGGTTGGATGGGTGG
>NW_004798759.1:21194-22380 GCF_000002075.1 Aplysia californica | reverse complement strand
GTGGGTGGGTGAATGAATGGCTAGATGGATGGATGTAGCTTTTCCCAAAAGGCGGAGTAAATTTTATCTGTTTGTAATGGCCACGTTCCCCTGGGTCCCCCGTGAAAGGGCCGGTGCAGAAGTGGCGAGCGAGTGTCACTTGTCGTGCCCCGCACTCCTCGTCCCGGGAAGGCCTGGGCTACGACATACTCTCTACATGCCTGGCGCGTGACTCGTGTCCCCGCTCAGCTGTCCGGCCGGCCAGGTGGCACTTCAAAGACGCCGGTCGTTCCGCCGCCGCCGCCGTGCGAGGTCAGTGAGCCGTGACCGGACATGTATATATAGGGGGGGGGGGGGGGGGGGGAGCGAGGATGAAGGTGTAGATTTTTCTAGGTGGTTTTCTCGTTCTCTCTACTCTTGTCTCGATGTACCACCAGACCACAGAATTCTACACTGAGTATAGAATGCTGTACCACCAGACCGACCGGCCGATCGGGCCAAGAGGGAAGGGGGAAGGGTGGGGGGAATGACGGGTAGGTTGTTCTCTCTTTCTCTCGTTCTTTCGTTCTCTCGACTCTTGTCTCAATCTCAGTCTCGGTCTACCGGACCGACCGGCCGGGCTACACTGGGGAGAGGGGTGGGTGAGGGGAGGGGTCAATGGTCTAATGGTGGGTAGGTGGGTGGGTGTGAGGTTCTTCATCCAGGATGTTGACATGAACTGTTGTTTGTTATTTCTAGGTCAGTTCCGGTGTGTGATAGGTGAGAGGAATATTGTTGTCTTTTTAAAAAATGATGTCTTTCTTTATTGTTGTTTCTTTTTTTCTTTTATTTCTCTGTGTCTGTCGCCCTCCCCACCCCCTCTGTCTCTCTCCGTGTCCCCGTCTCTATCATACACATTCACTCACGCGCACACACACACAATTTGTTTCTCTTTACCCCCCCTCTCTCTCTCTCTCTCTCTCTCTCTCTCTCTCTCTCTCTCTCTCTCTCTCGGTCTCCTTCTTCCCTTCTCCGTCCCTGTGTCAAATATACAACATACACGTGCACTCACAATAGCCACACGACATGCAGTATCCGCCTAACAAACACGTGTACAAACGAAAACCCCCAACAAAATGCAACCCCAAAAAAATCTCCAAACCCCGAACGAATGACACAATAACTCCAATATCTCTTTGTCAATAGTTAGTTCTACACCCCCTCCCCC
>NW_004798759.1:17633-19207 GCF_000002075.1 Aplysia californica | reverse complement strand
AAAATACGCCTCAAAACGCCACTGTACAAAATGCGTCCTCGATAGACTAGACTAGACAGAGCGAGAGAGAGAGGGAGAGAGGAATTTCCCCGTGTTGCCAGGCCCGCCTCGCGCGCTGATTGGCTCTCAGTCCTCGCCGGCAGCCATTATTCCCTAAGCCCCGCCCCCGACGGGACAAGCGTTGTCAGTGCGTGTGTCTGTCTTTGTCACGTCTTCGCCGTTCGTCCGTTCACAAGAGGTGGAGGGGCGGGTATCACTTTCGCAATAAACGACACATAGCCTCAAGCGCTTTAGACACATTACGACCAGCGAGCTGCCAAGAAATTAAAACAGCTTAAACTGGAGGGGGGACATTTTAGTCGGATCGTGCGCTCGTTGGAAGTGGCCCAGTTGTTTATATCACGTCTGCGAGTCGAGGGAATTTATTAGATCACCAGTCAGTAGTGACTTGACTGATTCTTGGAGGAGGAAGAAAGAAAGAAAAAATATACACTCAACACCATACAAGTTTTCTTCGAGAAGTGTGATAAGCTGTTTTGTGCCGCTTGAGCGAATGAGGAGCCGCTACGATAATATATCGTTGTTCTTACATAACTTGTAGTGCTGGATTTCATTTTTTTAAAAACCGGAGACACTAAATGAGATATCAAGCCGACAGGGATGGCACTGGACGTACCGGGAACACCTGCCAGCCTCCCATATCCGCGCCTATCGTAAAGGATACCACTCAGGTAAATAAAAAGACATACATTCCGCGGCATAGTTAATGAATGTTGTTGTATTCACATTGGACTGGAATTATGTACCTGTCACGATTATTATTATTGAAAATCTTTCTATATTTGTCTACCCCCCCCTCTCTCTCTCTCTCTCTCTCTCTCTCTCATCAGACATAAATCACTCCTGTATCTTACATGGTACACCATCACATCCACACTAAATGACCACACCAACAACTTATCAGATCCCCCCAACTACACAAGCAGATTCAGACATCGATAGCCCACTCTGGTTAATCCCGAGGCGGCTTCTCTTTGATCTAGGTTGATATCGACGAGCAAGCCTGGAACTTTGCCTCTATCCCCCCCCACTTACGTCATAGCATCTACATCTATTTGCCCGTTGAGAAACAACAACATGAGATTGACGGGCAGTGTGCACGGGTATTAACGGCAGTCTAAACATGTTTAGGGAAAGTATCATGTGTACAGCCGGCTACTGATACATTGTTTCTGCGATAATGTTTCCTTAATGAAGATTGTTCTGTACAGCTCTAATGTGCTCTAGATAGATTGAAAAGAGCGGGTGTTTGGGGAGTGTTACTGATAGACCCCTACACCTTTTCTCTCCCTCTGTTGTTTTTGTCTATCTCTCTTACTTTTTCTCAGAACTAAATGACCGTAATTGGGTCGATGATCTTCTCTTTACTCAAACAAATTGAGGAAAAAGAAAAAAAAACATTAATCAATTCTTAGTAGTGTATACTTAGAAGTGTACCTATATTTAACTAGAAACGAGCATTTTTAAAAACTACAAAACCGTCCAAGCTTGACTCTTAATCGTATCCACATTTC
>NW_004798759.1:12341-13710 GCF_000002075.1 Aplysia californica | reverse complement strand
GTGTGTGTGTGTGTGTGTTAGTAACTACGGGGGGTATTGACCACAGCGGGAAAATTACTACTGTACAAAACATCATTAGCTGTGACCCCACCTGACCGCCCCAGGGACACCCTTAACCCCCCCACCCTTCCTTCTTCCCCCGCGGCACAGTAGTGATGGAATGAGCCACCCAGGTGTGGGCTATTGAATCGTCATAAACCCCCATTTGGATTAGGATTATCCGTTGATGAGGAGATTCCTTGGGGCGGAGACGGGAGAACTCTGGCCAGCTCTGTGGCGTACTGTGATGTGGCGTGGTGGGATGTCGCGTAGTGTAGTCAAAGATCATCTAGTACTAGATTCTAGTAGAGAATCTTTGGTGCAGTGTTTTTTCTTCAACTCCTCCGACAGACAGAAGAATAAAACATGACATGGACAAAAATTCTTTTAAAAAATTCTCTTTAATTTGCTTCTAATTTCTAAGCAGGCCCTTTCAAATGAGGTCATTAATTATTGTGGATATACCGAGAGAAACTCCTACTTTATTAGATTAGAGTAGGCGTTGACCTAGAGCCGTAGACACTAGAGCGGGCATGCAAACATACTCACTTGCACACACATGTGAGCTTGCGTTTACACACACATACAAATGTACTTACATACAAACACACTCTCACTCAAACACCCACTCATTCAAATACACACTCATTCAAATACACACTCACTCAAACACACACACACACACACACACACACACACACACACACACACACACACACACACACACACACACACCAGCCTCCGAGACCCCCTGCTACAGAAACAAACACGCTCATTATCTCCCCACTCCTTAGATAAAAGTCAACACAGAAGAAGAAAGAGAGACAGAAGAAAAGGCCACATCTTCCAAAGGAAGAATAGATTGCAAAACAGAACGCGCGAACCGGGATAAATATTTCACACCCTCTGTCATTCTGTAGAAAACAAAACCTGAAATACTTGCACTGCCCCGCACTTTCACCGTAGAATGGAGCGGGCACGAGGGCGAGAAAGTCGAGGGCTCCTTATAAATTATAAGACGGATTTGGTTCAAAGTTTAAGAACATCGCTTGACACGAAAGATGCGAGACGCCCCAGAAGAGAGAAACCGATTCTATCACCCAGTTCTTTGTCCTGATGCCTCTTTGACCAAGCGAACAAGACAATCGTCGTTTCAACAAAAAAGTTAGGACAAAACCAAACCAAAACAATCAAGAAACAAAAACTCTCCAAATGAATTACCATTAACTCCACTCGGCTGGGTGTTTACTTAGGCTATAAAGCGAGACGCCGGCAAATAAGATTTGAATAACGCAAAAGACATCTCCGTTTGTTTGTGTTAGGGGGGGGG
>NW_004798759.1:9649-10558 GCF_000002075.1 Aplysia californica | reverse complement strand
GGGTCTCAACATTTTTTATGTCCATTGAAAAACACATTTCTGCGTGGACTTGACTAGAAAAATGTTAATCATAAAGACACAAAAAATGTTATGTAGCAGTTTTCAAAGACTCTCAAACTTTGGAAGTCACCAAACTTTGGCAGCTATTTTTTTTTTGTCCTGACACAAGGCCACCCCAACCTCCTTCAATCTAGATTCTGCATGTATTTAAAAGATAGACGGGTACTTAACAAAAATCGAAGTCAAAATAAGAATTAAATAGTAAGCAGCTTTAAGCAGATGATATCAACACTCCGTAAATATGCCCCCAATAAACTGACGAGCGGCTGATTCCACGGCGTCGCAGCACCAGGGCACACCCGAAGGGGGAGAACCTTCTTCCACAGATACTGTTGAGAACGATGGATCCTTTTGTGGCGCACGGTATTCAAATGAACTCGCCACTTTTCTTCTCTCTTTTTTCCCCTCTCTCTCTCTCTATTTCCTTCTCTCTATTTTATTCCCTCTATTTTATTCTTCTTCTTCTCCTTTTTTATGCCGCTTCTTTTGCGCGGCTGTGCCCATCGCTTTTGGGTGCACACTCCCGTCCCTACCTGTTTGTCCCAGGGAGGAAATGATGTTTTCAAAGCGGCGACCCCCGCTGTGCGTCTTTGTGTCGTCTTCACAGGTCGGAAATGTCATTATTTATGATCGTCACCTGTATGTCTTCTTGAAACTTCGTCATCCGCTATACCGTGTCTAATCCATTCCTTTCTCTCTCTCTCTCTCTATCTTTTTTCTTTTTTTTTTTTGCTCTTCCCTCTCTATTTTATTTCAGTTTTCTGTCTGTCTACTATTTTTTTCAGTTTACTGTCTGTCTATCTATATAATGTACTCTATCTTTTTGTGGTCCTATCTGTGATTTCATAC
>NW_004798759.1:5090-6857 GCF_000002075.1 Aplysia californica | reverse complement strand
CACACACACACACACACACACACACACACACACACACACACACACACACACCCGTGGGCGCGCGCGCACGCGCACATACTTATACACTTACTCTCTCAACTCTCTCCTTTCTCCTTCCTCTTTCCCTCTCTCCCTCCCCCTCCTCACACACGACATGCCTCCTCCCTCCCTCCCTCCTCCCTACCTCCCTCAATCTGCTCTTTTCACCACTTTCCCTTCCATTGTTATCATTATCTTTTTTCAACCCCCCCCCCACCACAACACAGAAACACTTTTCACCCCTCTCACCCCCCTCTCCATAATTCTATCGCTGGCTTCCCACAAGTGTCAATGGAGGGTGCGAGTATCCATTGATGGGGAAAATTGTCATGAGGGTATAATAAAACACAAAGCACAAAAGCGACGCCCTTGCCTCATCCCAGACAAGCATGGAAAATCAGGGATTAGAGCAGACCCGCCCGTGACCAGCCAATTTAATAGTCATTTGGCTTGCCAGCCGACCGCGAGCTGCACCGCTTCCCCCCTTCCCGTCTCCGCCATTATGCACGCTGTATAGAGGATGAAATCTAATTATGCTCTCTTCTCTCTACTCTGTCCAACTTCCTTCTTTCTTTCCTTCCTTTCTGTCTTTCATTCATTTTTTCTTTAAAAAAAAAAAAAAAAGAATTTCTTTTTCTTTCTTTCGTGTGTGGTGTGTGTTGTGTTGTGTATGTGTGTGTGGTTTTTGAGTTCGGTGAGGGGGGGTCGGTTTTTTTTCCTTTTGATTTTTCGAAGCCTATTTCATATTTTGTATTTATCCCTTTTTATATATCTTTTTTCTCCTACTAATCTTGCCTTTTGACTGCTGTGTGGGGTGAGGATGAAGAGGAAGAGAGAAGAGAGGTGGCGTCCTCGAGTGGTATTTTTTAGGGAGGAGGGCGGGGGATAATAATAATATGGTAGTGTGGCGACATCTTGCACTGAGGGATTATAGCGGGAGTTTGGGGTTTGGTTCTTGTGTAAGACTTGTGTCTGGTGAGACGGGAAGACGGGCATGGGAGATAAGAAGATCGGCATGAGGGATGGACAGAAAAAAAGAGTTATCAAAGAGATAGATAGTGCTTGGGGTGACATTTTGTCTCATGGGGAATTGCAGAGGTCAAGGATTGGAGGTTGTTTTGGGGGGGGGGTTTTGTTGGTCAAGAAGTATTGGAAGAAGGGGTGGGGGAGCGTTAGGAATTATTGGAAGTAAGGGATGTGAGGGCACGGGTGGGAATACAACGAAAAAGGCAACAGCTCCATATTATACTCTATCTACTACTAGACTACGTTCATTGTTGTGACAGATTCGACTCTTGACCTTGAAAAACAAACACGTTTGATTTTGAAGGTCATTGTAGAATTAAGCCCAACGCTATCAGGTCGTACCGTACTGGTAGCTTTTGCCTCTCCATTGTGAGAAAAATTCGACTAAATTCAATAAGCAGCGTGTGCACTGAAGCCACCAGTAATCGACCCAATCAGGACCGATCCGATCCGATCAGATCTGATCCGATCGGATTGGATCTGCCTGCGGGCACTGTGTGTAACGTTGGTGGGTCGGGTCGTAAGGTCGAGACAACCTATAAGCGACGTGTCCCTCGCATCAGTTCCCCACCACCAGCTATAATTAGTCGTCGTATCTGTCTCGTGTGATAAACAATTAATCGAGGACGCCGACAGGTCTCAGCGGGCGCGATATACAACTCGTTTACATCAATGAACCGTGGCGTGATTGATCTGAGGGTT
>NW_004798759.1:2691-3214 GCF_000002075.1 Aplysia californica | reverse complement strand
TCTCCCCTCCTCCCCTCCTCCCCTCCTCTCTCCCCCAAATACTGACCCCTCTCCCACCTCTCCAACACACCCGTCATTAGAGAGCCCGGTCTTTGACACCCAGCAGTCAGTCAGTCAGACATACACACTCCCACTCACGCCCTGGGTATATTTGTCGTACACTCCAGACCTGGCTGGCTGTTTGTCCACCTGACACACTGGACGCTGGTCACTTCTTTACAGCCCATGGGGCCAGAGTGAAAAGGTGTACAGAAGATGGATTAGCCCAATTGTCTCTCTGGGAAGATGCTATTATTTCTGTGCTTTTAGGATATCCTTCACCTTCTTCACCTCACCTTCTTCACCTCACCTACTTCTTCACCTCACCTTCTTCACCTCACCTTCTTCACCTCACCTTCTTCTATACCTCACCTTCTTCACCTCACCTTCTTCACCTCACCTTCTTCACCTCACCTTCTTCTATACCTCACCTTCTTCACCTCACCTTCTTCTATACCTCACCTTCTTCTATACCTCACCTACT
>NW_004798759.1:0-1210 GCF_000002075.1 Aplysia californica | reverse complement strand
GGCCGTCTCCCACACTCACAGCCTTTCGCATCCTCTTTTTTCTTGTCTTTCTTTCTTTTGGTTGTATTTCCGCATCTGTTACAAGGACAATCAAAGAGGATTTTTTTGGTGTGTGTGTGTGTGTGTGTGTGTGTGTGTGAGTGAGTGGGTGAGTTCGCGACCCTCACGTCCCTTTCCCCTCCCCAAAGCTTTCTCGCCGCCTCTTTCACTTCTTCACTCTTCCTAACCACTCATAATGTACTCAGCCCGTGGTTTGCTCTTCTTTCTTATCAAACACCCATCGTCGTTATCTCTCCCCCTTTTCTTTGTATATTACCCTTAAGATTCTAAAATGTTGCAATTTTAGTAACACCTCGAATCTTTGCCTTTTTTAATGACTTATACAGTTGAGCACACTCACAGCGAAATATGCCTGTAAAATATTGAGAACAGGTTTTCTGGTTTCGATTTTTAAAATGTTCATGTATATTCTTTGTATTTGAAACATGTACCTATATAGTGACACTCGTACATAAAAAAAGAAAAAAAAATTCTGCCATGTGCGTGCTGGGCTTTATTTGATGCGTGTGCCATGAAACTTTTACTGAAACTAAAACTTAAGAAAAGAAGTAAAAGTAAACACAACGCTTTCTCCCCACCAAAAACAGCAAAAAAACAACAACAACAAACAAAACAAACAACAACAAAAAAACCCACCCACAATAAAAAGACAACAACAAACAAAACAAAACAACCCAGCCCACAAAAAAGAAGAGCCTCCCCCCGATCGATAGCAAGGATACTTGGAGGTCAGGCCAACCCCTGCACTCTCCACGGCTGCCCTCAGAGGCGAGGTGCACTATGGGTCAGTGTTGACCTCACGGGGTCACGCCCAGGCTCTGTCGTTTTTGGACACAATCGCAGATGTCAAAGACGGGTGTCCGTCGCCCCCACCCCTTCCCTCGCCACTCATCACTTTAAATTTTCTTTTTCCCCCTCTTGCTACTCCGCCCCCACATCACCCCACCCTGTAAAGTCTTATCCCCAACATGCTAATTCTTCCACTGATTTTCAAAAACTCTAAGACCCTCTTCGTCTCGTCACCTCTTCCTTCACTCATCAACAAAACAAACCCTCGACTCCACCTCACCCCGTAGATTTTCTACCCCCCCCCCCTCAATAAAAAACACAAAAAAACACTCAAAAGACAACAACCAACAACAACAAACAA
>NW_004798758.1:77849-79214 GCF_000002075.1 Aplysia californica | reverse complement strand
GGAGAGAGAGAGAGAGAGAGAGAGAGAGAGAGAGAGAGAGAGAGAGAGAGAGAGAGAGAAGGTGAATAGTCTCGATAAAGCCTTCCGCCAGAAACTCACATAAATAAGCAGTTTATCTTTCTTGTTTTTTTCTCATTTCTATCCGAGCTTCTCTAGCTACAACAACACCTCAACCCCTTCATTCACAGCCAAACACGCAGGAAACAAAACAAAAACCAACATCAAAATACACCCTGAATTAAAAAACAAAACATAGAGCTACTTCACCTCTCCCCGCGCTGTTATGCTGCCGTTAAAATAATACATTAAGTTAACATTGTCCCTAAAAGTTCCTTACGCCAATAGTCTCTGATGACACGCCCGAAAACCACTCCGCGAAGCCAGACAATCTTTCAGAACTGAGAAAAAGAAACCCACCAACGTTCGCCGACTCACACCCCCCAACCCCCCAACCCCCCAAAGGAAACAACACTATATGTGAGGCATCGTGGTGGAACCAGGCTCTCGTCAATTTTTGGGCATTTAGAGTTATTGGTATCATCATTAAGCTTGTTCACTTGTCTTTATTTGGATGAAAAAAAATCCATTAATCTTGAATACAAGTCGACATATTTGCGAATGAAGGAGGTGGGGTCACCTGTTTTCAGAGGTAAAATTAGTGAGAAAATGGCCGCCAAAGATTAGTTATTTCCTTAGCTTAATTAAGAGTCCGTGGTAACTGAAATTTTACATTTTTTGTGCCTTTAATCAACGTTTTTCAGAAAAATCCACACAGAAATGAGTTCTTTATTGAGCATGAAAGATGTCGAGCCAAAAATAAAAAAACTTGATAAAAATTCACAAACCTGCGGAAAAATGCAAGTTTCTTCACTTTAATTATTTTGACGAGAGCCTGATTCCACCACGCTGCCTCATATATCAAGATCTGTCCTTTTTCTTCGCTTCCCCTTTCTCGTCTGCCAGCAAGTTGATCTTCCTATACATTACTGCGCGCTAAAAAGTTTTCCCTAATAAGGCTTCACACTTTGGCCTATCTCAACAAAGGGTCTCACGCACCACTATTGTTTTCTTTGATATCTCCAGAAGAATGGGGAATCCCGGAAAGCCTTCAGAGTCAATGTTGACACATACTCCTACAGTAACTTACGGTGCGAGGATCGAAAGAGCGGCTTTTTTTTTCTTTCTATCTTTCTTGGACGCACCGAATTAACCCCTGCCCGCTGAGTAAGCTTAAAAGCATTGGTGTTCCTGTCTGTCTGTCTGTATGTCTCCCTGTCTGTCTGTCTGTCTGTCTGTTTGTATGTCCGTCTCTCTCTCCTACCTCTTCCCCCACCCTCCGTTCCCTCCCTCCCTATCTCTCTCTCT
>NW_004798758.1:76170-77664 GCF_000002075.1 Aplysia californica | reverse complement strand
CTCTCTCTCTCTCTCTCGCTCTGTATCCCTTCCCCCAAGTATCTCCCTCCCCGTCCCTATCTCTCCCGTCTAGGACACCACTTGCCACAATGTAACCACCACTGGACAGTGGTCAAAGCGCCAGCCACTTGACCACGCCACAGGCCGATTAATTTACCAACACCGGACGCATTCCAGGGGACACTCGTCCGGTAACTTTACGCCGTCGAGGCACACACGGGAAGTAATTGACTTACTGTGAAAAGACGGACCGTAAGTGCCGGTATTGGTGAATAAACGTGTTCTGTAAAACAGTCTATTCGCCGACAAAAGTCAAGTCCGTACACTCCTCATACGGGAAACACGGTCAAAATTGTCCCAGTCGAGGGGAAAAGTGGAAAGAGGTTGTCTTAGACAAGTGGATTTCTTGAACAGTGCCATTATATTTTAATTCCAAGTTACCAAATATATAATAGTGTAATTATTATAAGAAAAAGCAAGAGGACATGTTTAGTTTTAGTTTCAGTAGAGGTTTTACGGCGCTCGCAACTGCATAAGGTCATATGAGCGCCAGAAGATTAGAGGTGTTACAAGAGAGTAACAAACATAAAAAAAGAAGGAGGGAAGATAAGGACGATAGATGTTCGATAGGAAAGAAGAAGCAAACCACACCAGAGCACCCGCCAACCACACGCAAAAAGTGGAAAGAGGCTGTCTTAGACAAGTGGATTTCTTGAATAGTGCCATTATATTTTAATTCCAAGTTTCCAAATATATAATAGATTAATTATTATGATAAGAAAAAGTTAGGGGGGCATGGAAAGTCTTCGTCTGTACAAATAAATGAGTTGGACAGGAGGAGGTCGTTAGAGAAGGTTGGAAAAGATTACTTTACAGAATTTTTGTTACTGGACGAGCGAGCTTCCCTGGCTGGTGTGAGCAGCGAAATGAGGATGAGGGGGAGGGGAGAGGGGTTATGTTAGGATTGATTTGGTGGTCAATTTCGTTACACTGTTCAACATACAAAAGACAAAAAAAAGAAAGAAAAGAAAGAAATAAAGCGAAAAAAATTTTTAAATTCTTTACCAAGACTGCAAATAGCACTTTTTTTTCTTTTCCCCACATAAATCATAGATCACACTGCCGAATAAACATTTTGTAGAGAAATACTATTAATTATTCGGAGACACCGAAAAATAAACACTTCTTTGTTTTTCCAGGTAGTGCACTCCCAGTATAAGCCAAATATAATACAATGTATCCCTATTCCTCTGTCTTTCACCTACCCCCCGCCACCCCTCTCCTATTACCACACCCAGGTCTCAGGCTCTTTCTACGTCTCTGTGGTGGCGTTCTACGTGAAGGTGACGCGGCTCTAAAAGCGGGAGCAAATGAGATTGGCCTTAATAGGTCGCTAAGTTACTTCATAGAGGGCACCACTTCTTTGTGTTCCTACTTAGCCTCTGTCTTGTTGTGCTGTGGACCCAAAGACAAACGTGTACTCAGGGGCGAGGG
>NW_004798758.1:70481-71900 GCF_000002075.1 Aplysia californica | reverse complement strand
TGTATAATAGACGTGAGTACTCACCAAGGTTGAGTGCGTCCGAATGTCCCGGCGACATCACAGCGACCAGGAACAGTAATAATCCAACAGACCGCGGGGACCACATCCTTCTCCTCCACCTCCTCGTCGTCTCACCGCCCAGATAAGAAACTCGATGACACTGGCGATGATGATGATGACGACTCCTGCTGTTGTAATCCTCATCCACCGAGAGACGGCGATGATGGTGAAGATGAAAGTCTCGACGACGATGAAGATGAATTCGAGAAGTGTTATCTTTCATCTCAGTCGACATATCCATGGAATTTGTTTCAGAGCCCATCTCACCGTCCAATTCAAACCCGCATTTTCGCTTTTTATCCTTCTTCGAATACTTCACCACAGCATCGAACCTAAAATCGGCTTCCATTGTTTAAAGATCCGATTTTCAAACACATTCAATAAGGAAACACAAAAACTAAACTAAAAACAACCGGCCAAAAAAATGTACATGTATTCAGCGGGCCGAAATAAAACCAATTCAGTTGTCGTGTTTTCACTCCGGGGTGAGAAATTTCCAACAAGAGGACACAAGAGGCAGTTTAAGCTCACACCATGCGCGTGTGCTTAAGGTAAGGGTTCAAGTCCTCCTGGTCAAACCTCTAAAGAAAATTCCAGGAAGTGTGACGTCACCACACTGCCACCCGAGCGGTCATCCACATTCCATGGTTGTGTCCCCTGGAAGACAGGAAAACAGAAAAAAACATGGTAAGAGAAAAAAACATGGCTTTAGATTTTTTTATTTTAAAAAAAATAGTTTTTGTTGTAATTTTCCGGCACTAGCACCACACATAAGGCACATAAGGCACATAGCTGCAAAAGATTATTATAGATTTTAGGCCTTAAAACGTTTAAAAGCAACACACAAAGAAAAGGAGGAGAGATGAGGACGGTTGATATTTGACAGGAAAGGTGCAAACCACAGAAAATTACCCCTCAACCACCCACTAAAATTACTGAATAATAACATTGGAATATAATAATACAAATGTTTATGAAGTTACTTTTTCCGGCTCCACTGAAACCATAGCTCACTGATCAGGAACTTAATTCTGACAATTCGTTTTGAACATTTTATCATTTTTAGAATTCTAAATATTTGCGAACAGTTGGCTCATCCGTACCGGAAATGGACGCTACAATCTGGGGTCCCGCCTCTTAGATCACCTTAATTTCATTTGGGCATTGAACATTTGTGGTAGAGAGAAGGAAGTGGTCACCATAAAACACACCATGATAAGAAAAATCGTGACAGGAAAGTTAGAGGTGAAAGGTCGACTCGCTCGCTAACTCTGAGTTAGCAAACAGCCCTCTCAGAAATTAGAAAAAAATAGTTTTCATGTATTCTATTTATTCTATTTATTTATTTATCCATTTATT
>NW_004798758.1:68490-69700 GCF_000002075.1 Aplysia californica | reverse complement strand
ACACACACACACACACACACACACACACACACACGTATACACACACCACCGACCCCCCAACCCTACACAAATACAAATTATCACAATAATTCTCATCTCTCAAGCTGACAGCTTACAACATTAACATACGTAACATTTTTCCCATGTTCGGCGCTCACTCTTATCAAAACATGGAGTGTCGTCGTGAATGAGCAAAATTCACAGGAAGTTAAAAAATTAAGAATAAACAGAAAAACCTGGAAAACAGACAGAAACGTTTTGCCATAAAACTGGAAACATATTAGTCTCGGCTCTCTTTTCGTGTTTACATTTCAGGCACAAGTGTTTTCCTTTCGCGGATACCCGGAGTTTTTGTTGTTGTTGTTGTTTTTGTTTTTATTGGGGTTTTTTTGGTGTGTTTTTTTTAAATTTAGTTTGGGGGTTGTTGCTTTTTTTTTTTAGGGAAGGGAGAAGGCGGGTTTTTTCTTTCTTTTTCTTTCCCTCTTATTGCTCTAAATCAATTCAAAATGTAAACGTCGAGAGAAGTAACTGGTATGTAGCAATTGGCATTTATCAAGTCTTTATGTGGATAACATCCACCTCCCCCAACCTCTCTCGTCTTTCCTTTGGGTGCAGTTTCCCTTTATATCTTCATAGAGAGAAGAAAAAAAGAGAGGAGTGAGGAAGAAAGAGAAAGAAAAGATAAGACAAAGAAAGAAAAGGATAGAGGGATGGACTGACAGACAGACAGACAGACAGACAGACAGACAGACAGACAGACAGACAGACAGACAGACAGACAGACAGACATCAAGGCAGACAGACAGACAGACAGACAGACAGACAGACAGACAGACAGACACACAGATAGAAAAACAGACAGACAGACAGACAAACAGAAAGACAGAGATAGAAAACAGACAGACAGACCCACAGGGAGACAAACAGACGGAAAGACGGACGGACGGACGGACGGACGGACGGACAAACGGACGGACAGACAGACGGACAGACAGACAGAAAGACAGGGTAAAAATAATACCAAATTATACATGTACATAATATATACGTACAGATATTACATGTACTTGTAAATGTACTTTTTTGTATGTAACCTTCTCTACACTTCGAGTGAAAAAAACCCATGACGAGTTGACGGGTTTTCCTAAACGTTCTCTCGGATCAGAGTTTGTATTTGGGTTGGGGTGTAGGACCAGTGTAGGTAGGGGGG
>NW_004798758.1:65007-66106 GCF_000002075.1 Aplysia californica | reverse complement strand
GTGCACCACCACCACCACCACCACCAACAACAACAACAACAACAATAAGATATAATAATTTCGTCAAATACCCTCCCTCAGTATCACATTCTCACTCTTCACCAATTAATCATTAAACACTTCTGCCTCATCACTTCGGATCAGCAGCTCCTGTTTTCTCACAGATTCCTAGTTCGGCACGACAATTTCAACATTAACCGACCGTGTAAGTGTAAGGTACACTGGGCCAGTCATGTAGTACGGAAACAGCTGAAACAACGTTGGGGGACCACCTAACATTTTTTCCTACACCTGTTGCATAAAAGCCCTCGATAGTCCACGAGTATTTGCATAATATACTGTTAGTTTGACTAAGGGACCGTGTGGGAGGTATTGGTCGGTTGTCGTAGTCGTCAGGAAAGACCTACATGCTACGTACAGACAACTTTTGAGAGCCACAGAAAAAGGAACACGACAGAAGGCGGACATGACGTTCCTTGGTGTCCTTTTAAATTAAATTAAATTGAATAGTGATTTTTTTAAAATTCAGTAAAGTCACAACGACATTGGATGGTAAAAAGAATACATTGAAAAGCATACATCAATTTTATCATTTCATGTTGTTGTTCTTGAGAAAGTCGTTAGACACAAATGTTTCAGAGTACTATCAGAGTACTATCAGAGTACTATCAGAGTACTATCAGAGTACTATCAGAGTACTATCAGAGAAGGACAATAAATTCAGAGGTTCCCCACGGCACAGTGTTGCAAGGGGGGCGTTATAATTCCTGTTCAAATTCTGCCCTCACCTATCCGTTGGTCACCTGTTCTTTCTCCCAGCTCTGTGTGAGTGAACGGCAGGTGTGGTTTTACGGTTTAACTGTACAAGACCAGAGTACTAACTATTGAACAAGTACAACTTCACGTGGGTAGGATCGGTGTGCGCTGTGTGTGGTATTAATATAACTTACAACTGAAGAGCAAGGGAGGTTGTGGGAAAATCCTCAAAATTCTATTCCTGCTTGCACTCGATTAAAAAAGATTTACTACTAATGCATATATAAAATTAATGAGATGAAACCGAGCGTAGAAGAAAATATACACGCCCCCTTCCACCCCC
>NW_004798758.1:62437-63962 GCF_000002075.1 Aplysia californica | reverse complement strand
TATATGCACTTAAGGCAAAGCTCGACAGCCAACTCCAATCAAACAGATTTATAAGACCATTTTCATTTTTTAAGAACACGTACTTCCACCAACAAAATCTACACGCATGTTGTGAACGAACGACAGTACATCAAATTCGCAGGTCAACTAATAAGAAATCGCCCCCCAAAAAACCCACACTGGAAAGTTGTGCACCTTCCTGAATACGACAAAAATCAGCTAGGAATTCTCCATAAATATTTACACGGGTACACTACATTATACACTACTATCCGAAGTCCTATCAGTATTATTATTGCTATTATTATTCGCAGCTGGATGGAAATGGGAGGTGTATTCTAAAAGCAAATGTTGAGGTCTCAGTGAAACTACCAGTTTACACACCCCCTAGTGCGATTTTTTTTGGGGGGAGGGGGGGGGGTGAGATCTGAAGACAGCGCTCCGCACGTGTGATTTATTTATACAAACTTGAACCCCCTGCAAGCACTGCAGATTGCTCTGGTATGCATCAAAAACTAGAGGTGGGCAAAATCCGAATAATCTATCTATCCGGATAACTATTAATGAAACACTGTCCGAATTCAGACTCCGAACTCTCTTTCCCGACCCGTTTGCCGGAAGTGGGTGCACCCATTTGTTGAAGTGATGCTAACCAGAGAGTTTACAGTAATACAGTATTACTGTAAACCCTCTCTGATGCTAACCTTTTTGTTGAAGTGGTTCTAACCCGTTTGATGAAGCCGCTCATATCATAATTATTTGCCGAAGAGGTGCACTAACATAATATTATTATCCGATTTTGTTAAAGCGACTCATTGCCCAGCCCTATCAAAAACCTTATACGGTATGGGGTAAGACGGGCTCGGCTATGAATGTATGCTTTTGGGATGAAACGGATATACTCACAGCCAGTCATAGAGGGATTTTGCTTGCTGTTCCCGGTGAGAGTTGGGGGAAGGGTGAAGGGTGAAGACAGATGGTTTTGATTCTAAGCAGAACTGAACGCCGGGCTCCGCACGCAAGAACGTTTTCATTTCATTCACTGAAGTGAATCTCCAAATTTGTGGTCTCTATTCTTTCTTCATTATTTCTATGTATTTAAATTGTATTACTACATAGCTGTCGCTTCCTTTTTGTTTTAGTGACTGATTTTCTTTGAAATTCTTTTATTAATTCAATTAAACAGATTTTCGAGTTTGATTTATTAAAGATTTATCAATCATTTAACTGTCGTTTGGATCCTCATAACGAGCTGGTCGCAGTTTATGTTCCAGTGAATTGTTACTTTATTGGGGTTGAACTAACTTTGAGATTTTACACTGTGTTATTTATAGTAGCTGGAGTTTTGGTTGGTTGTTTTGTTGTTGTTGTAGTTGTAGTTGTAGTTGTAGTTGTTGTAGTTGTAGTTGTAGTTGTTGTTGTTGTTGTTGTTGTTGTTGTTGGTGTTGTTGTTGTTGTTTGTTTTGTTTTTGTTGTTGGTGGTGGTGGGGTTATTTTTGTTGTTTGTTTGTTGTTGTTTTTTTTT
>NW_004798758.1:57640-59364 GCF_000002075.1 Aplysia californica | reverse complement strand
TCTCTCTCTCTCTCTCTCTCGTTCGCTCCCTCTCTGTCTTCTGTCCACCCCTACGGACAGTTTAGCGGTCTACTATATATAGTAAAAAAAAATCCCCGTACAGTAAAGACCTATATATTCCTCCATCCAGCCGCCCCCCCCTCTACTCCTCCCTCGGCCGCCCTCACGTCTCCCCCATTGTCTGCCCGCTCCCAGGGAGGTAGGATGGCAACAATAGCCCTCGCCACTACAGGTGATGGACTGACCACTAGATCTAGATAAGATGACAACAAAACGAGCCTCTGGCCTGGCCCGGCGGACTGACCACTAGATGGAGATAAGAAGACAACAACAATACGACGAGTCAGCGTGGACGACTGACGGACTGACCACTGACCAAAACAACAATGAGTTGAAGAACACATATTATTTTCACTCCAGGGCTCCAGGACTTAAATCGTATAATTAATTCGATTACTATGTTAAAAGGACAATAATATATATATATGTATAATTAACATAGTTTGGAAATTATAACGGTGCACGCTTTACTGTGGAAAAGCTCACTGTACCTATAATAATAAAAATGCTTTCTTTGTTTTGGTCGTTTTCGCCGGTCTGTTCTTTCTGCGTGCATGTTTTCGTTATTGTTCTCTTAACAGATGTGTTGTCCTGTATTTATTCCTGTATATTCATACTGATCTATTCACAAAACACTATTCTTTATTTTTACGGTATTTTATTTTGTTGTTTGTCTTTGATTTGGGGTTTGGGGTTTTTTCTTTTTTTCTTTAAAAAAAATAATTTTGGAAGTGTTCGTTTTATCCAAAGACCTCATCGCCACAATTTAGAAGATATCGGGATGATATACACGAAGTTTCTGCAAAAAGACCCGGATACTCGATAAAAATGTCCCCACTTGAGAATCGAACTCAGTCTTCATCAGTGTGCGACGACAAAGCGTCTGCTACACCACAAAAGGCAGGTGAAACATAGTTGAATCCTGTTAGATATCTATCTATAAACAATTCCATTATACGTTTCATGATATTGTGGTCTATTTTAATCACACATTTACTACAATCTTATTCTTCCCTTGCCGCCAGTATCATGAATATAATATTACCCACGATGAAGACAAGAACTTAGGAAACATTCAAAATTTAAGGCGGTTTCAGACTTCAAATTTGGCTCGTAGGCGGGAATGAAGAAAGATCGTGATTGGAGTTTTCAAAAGACGGTGTTTTCAATGACCAAAGAAATCATTGTGTCATGTTACATGTCACTCAAGGAAAACTGAAAATAATTCTGTCAGTAACCTCCCCCCCCTATCCCCCCCTTTTGTTTTTTTTGCAAACCATAAGAAAGAAGGAAAAAAACTCGTGTCTGTGAAAATAATATTTTTTTGTTTAATTTTTCTTTTTTTTTTTTTCAAATTATTTTTTGTTTCAGGGAGAGTGTTTGAATTCGCGTTTACGGACTTTTAAAAAAAATTGTGTCTGTTTTTTCGTTCAGGGGGGATTTTTTGGGGGTTTTGTTTTGGGTTTTTGTGGGAGGGGGGTTATGTTCGATTAAGAGAGTGAAGAGTGTATGTTTCTTCTTTGCTAGGAGGATCCAGTGACCAATATTTTTGTCGGTTGTTACGGCGTTTGAATAGCCAGAGGACCACGGAAAGAAAGATAAAGCTTGACAGATCTCCTTAAATCACAATACATGTATATAACATTTTTTTTCGGGGAAGGAGG
>NW_004798758.1:54352-56355 GCF_000002075.1 Aplysia californica | reverse complement strand
GAGATAGGTGAAGGGATTTATTTGTTGTTTTCGTTTTTTGTTGGGTTTTTGTTTGTTTGTTCGTTTTTTGGTTTTGTTTTAAAGAGACAAAATTTTGAGTGCAAAATAAACGACAAAACAATGTCTAAAAAGTAAACTGAGAAGGAAAGAAATGAGCACAGAGACAAACACAATGAACTGATATCGCTGATGTGAGTGAACCTCCTCCTTCAGATCCCAGGTAAATATCCAATCAAGCAGAAGAAATTCAAACACAGCCGTCATAAACCTCGGCAACAGATAATCCAACCACATCGCAAAGAACAGAGAACATTCACAAAACATCCTTGCACCTTTTGATCGAACGACAAGATGAATCGTAGATCAAAACACGACGAATTTACTCACCATTCACAAAATATTATGTAAATCCAAGAGAAGTGAGTAAAAATCCGATCTGGAACAGCTAAAATCTAGACTCTAGATTCTAGAATCTCAACAAAGACCAGGTGTATCAGAATAAGATCGGCAAAAGAATATTGATCGATGGAAGCAAAATCCTTGGAACACAATGCAATATAAATCCAATCCTTGTGCGTATCCAAACGTACAACGAAAGATTTGGTTGTAACAACGACACACAAAGCGACGATGACACACGGTTGTAGCTGTCTGTGTGTCACTATCGATGTGACAATACAGTGGCACTGCTCCAGAGGCGAATGTGCGACTGTTGCTGAGGTAGATCTATCGAGAGTTGCACCCCAAACGACAGAGGATCAAGGCATGCAGGCGGGGGAAATAAGGCGAGGACTATGAAAAAAAATCCAACAGTCACTCACTCACTGTACTGTACTCCGCTAGTCCAAGACCAGACAACGGAACGGTAACGGCCGACCGTCTCTTCGTATTCCACACACCACAGACAATCCGCCGTTGGTTGCAGACGACGAAGCGAACGAACGACCGATGGATGATTCCCCTCTTTTCTCTCTCTCTCCCTCTCTCTCTCTTTCTTTCTCTCGATTCCCTTCTCTCCCCTCGACAATCCTCGATGCGAAGCGATCCCAGCGCCCGCGAGTTCCCTCCCCTCTTTCTCCCTTCTCCGCCGCCGCGCGTACGATCGCTAGACTCGCCGCGTCGCGCCACACGACACAATCCGAGCGCTGCGGCGAGTGCTTCATTCATTATTTTGGACGCGTTCTCTCCCGCCACCACCGCCCCTTCCCTTTCTCTTCTTCTCTTCCATTCGCTGACCGCTCGTTACATGCTAGCCAAGCAGCTGCGAGACTCGGGCAGCGGCGATGGATTCCCCGTCGGCGGCCGGAAGAGGTCGCGACTAGCGGCCAGAAGACTTCCTTTGCTCGTCTGCGAGGGTGAAATCTACAATGCAAGACTCTGGCTCCCACACAAGGACGGCCGGTGTACTCAGGAGGTCATAGGTTATCTAATTCCGCCTGAGGAACCCCGGAAGTAATTAATGTTGTTATTAACATCTATGGACGCCATGCCACATGTTCGATTTTATATCACTTTGATGATACATGTATAAGAAAAGAATCAAGGCACTAAGGTGGAGCAGTTGATTAGGACAACTGTCTAGGAGTTTAGAGAGAGTGCTTGTAGATACGGTAATACATGCACTGTATTAATTTCCATCTCGATATGATATCAACATCTTGATGTAGATCTGCATGTTCTTAGATGTGTTGATGCATTGAGTACTTTTCATGACAAGCGACCTTCGAAAGACAGCGCTAACAGGAAATTTCGGTATTCTTGTCCGACAAGAAATGCTTTCTTTTCTTTTAGCTACTTAGACAGCGGCAATGCTGACCTGCACGATTGGCTTTTTCTCGATAAAATTTCTTTAAATGTTCTACATGAGAAAAATGTAAAGAATAAACTAAATGTAATTTATTTCTACATACAAGAATGTAACTGGCGCGAGAGAGAGAGAGAGAGAGAGAGAGAGGGAGAGAGAGAGAGAGAGGGAGAGAGAGAGGGGAAGAGAGAGGGAGAGA
>NW_004798758.1:50073-52396 GCF_000002075.1 Aplysia californica | reverse complement strand
TATAATATATAAATATATATACATTCGCCCTTATGTGCGTCCACCAAGGAGGTTTTACCGTAAGGTCCTTGGCCTCCACTCAACCCACCGTGCCGAACCGATTTGTCGATCGAGCGGGAACCGAACTTTCTCGGCGCCCCAAGCGAGAGGCACGAAGCACCAGCTGCGATTATCCGACTAACACGGCGAACAAACAAGTAGAAAAGTACCCAAAGTGGTAGACAAATTTTTTGTCCCTGACAAAGTAAATAAGAGCGTGGTCAAAGCAGATCGGGCGATCCGGGGGAGGAACAAGGAGAGACTGGTCATGAACAATGCCGTCGTAGGGGCTAAGCTAACAGCTCCGCGCCATGATAGACAGCCTGTTCACGCACTCTGCGGAGTAATATTATGTACGATAAAAGTGCCTGACCTAAATAAATATGTGTCACGACACGCTGGGATCAGGCGCTCGTCAATTTTGGGACATACTATGGAGTTATAACGTACAAGATTGTACTGAAATGTGGGGGCAGTGTGGTGTCGCTGTCTCAGGGTGAGCAATTTCTTTGCAAGGTTACTGTAAGTCATTTATTTGAGTGATCTTGTGTACAGCATCACTTTGAAACCTGTACGTTTGTTCTGCTTTTAGAGAAAAAAAAATACCCCTTCTTACTTGAAAAGAGGTCGAGACATTGGCGAAAGAGGTGGCTGTCGCCTAGGTTCAGAGGTTTAATTAGAGATAAAATGGCTACTAAAGTTTGGTGGCTTCCAAAGCTTGAGTGTCCATTATATGCTGTGAATTTACATTTTCTGTGCCTTTCATCAACGGTTTTCAGTAAAATCTATTTTTTTTAAAACTTTGTTTTTAATTGGGTATTGTAACGTGTTGAACTTTCATCATCCAGTGCCAGATCTGCGACAGACATCGACGATCATGGTTTTCCATTCATTCCTTTGCTCGGATGCTCTAAAAAAAAGCTACGTTTCCCTGATCTTTCCCTGATCTTTCCCTGATCTTTCCCTGTTACCCATTTGTTTAGGTTCCCTAAGTATGTTGTTCTGGGCCTACCCCTGCCTCTCTTGCCCTCAATTTTACCAGTGAGAGCTAGATGTTCAAGACTCTTATGTCTATTCAGGTGTCGAATTCATACCTGTTCAATAAGGACCAGCCAGGTTTTCCTGCATGGATGGCTTACCGGTTGCCATTTTGTCACACTTCCATCCAACTCAGCTATGTTCAACTGCGGGCTTTAACCCTATCTGTATGCCCCTGGGGTCATTTTGTACCCCTGGGGTTGTATGCTTCACATTTTAGAATACTTCTAGTACGAAGACTCTTTGAAACCTTCAGCATTTCTCAAAAATTCGTTTTTACAGACAGCTATGCAAAGCGTACGGATCGGATTAACGAGTAAATTTCCTCTTTAGAAGTGGTGGCACACAGTTCCTCTCGTCGTATGGATACGATGGTAAAACACGACGTACGGATAGGGTTAGATTAAAAACGTTTTATTTTCAAGGTTGCGAATCGAATCGTTTGCACTGTGTCAAATTGATACCTTTTGCTTCTCCATGAAGAAAAATTTGATTGGTCCCGTCTGAATCGAATGAATTTGATTGGTAGTGTGAATTAGGTGTTAGACCTACGAGTATATTATGCCTTTTTGACTGACCCTGTTTTTACAAATGCTGAAGTACGAAAGAGAATCAACAACGCAGTGGGGCAACATGAAGATCTATTGACCACAGTGAAGAGACGAAAACTAAAATGGTATGGGCATGTCACAAAATCCTCAGGACTTGCCAAAACAATCCTGCAGGGAACTGTACAAGGAAAGAGAAAGAGAGGAAGGCAGGGAAGGAGATGGGAGGACAACATTACAGAGTGGACAGGAAAGACGATGGGTGACAATCTGAGGAGAGCAGAGGACAAAAATAGATGGCGAGAGCTGGTTTTCCAATGCAGTGGTGCCCCAACGGTTGCCCCAACCACGGGATAGAAGAGAGAAAAGTTTCGATTCTTGTAAAAAGAGCTGAGAGTCAGTTGTTATTTTCTGGAACAGTCTGGCCAATCTAGAGGAAATTAACTTTTAAGATATAAAAATGGGTAGTGTAGTGAATGAGTGCGATATAATCTGTTTGGAGTAAATGTGACTGCGTTCCCCTTTATTCCAGTTAAACTTACTCATTGATCAATATGCTGAACCAGTGTAGTCAAGATTTTCGGTTAAAAAAACCACCCACACACACACACAGACAACACACATACACACACACACACAGACAACACACACACACACATTCACACACACACACACACACATTCACACACACACACACA
>NW_004798758.1:48315-49841 GCF_000002075.1 Aplysia californica | reverse complement strand
CCCCCCCCCCCCCAGTCAGACGCCCACACGGGTATTATCCCATTCCAAACCTGTCTCTCCGCGCTGGACAAGACAAGAGGTGAGCAAAATCCGAATAAATATCCGGATAATCGGATTATCCTCAATAAGACATTATCCGAATTCAGACTCTCAACTCTTGTCCTGACCCGTTTGCCGAAGTGGCTGCACCCATTTGTTGAAGTAATGCTCACCCGTTTGTCAAAGTGGTTCTGACCCATTTACAGAATCGGTTCATTACATTATTTACCGAAGAGGTGGACTTACATATTAATCGGAGTTTACTAAAGCGACTCATTGCCCAGCCCTATCAAGACATTAATGTCATCTGTTATATCAGCGACCCCTGCTGGCCAGTCGTATAAACCACATCGTCACAGCAGCCCGCCGCCCATTATCTAGATGAACCAATGACGTCAGCATAATTCTGTTTATTGCAAGATTTCTTGTTTTGTTTTAGTAGATGTTTTTACAGCGCTCGCAACTGCATAAGGTCACATTATGAGCGCCAGAGGGTTAGAGGTGTTACAAGAGAGTAACAAATTTAAAAGAGAAGGAGGGGGAGATAAGGACGATAGATGTTTGATAGGAAAGAAGGAGGAGCAAACCACACCAGAGCACCCGCCAACCACCCACGTTGTAAGGTTTAATATTACGGCACTTGCAACACAATAAGGTCGTACAAATGCCCAAGATTAGAGGTGTTGTGGCGCTCATATGACCTTATGCAGTTTCGAGCGTCTTTCATCCTTACCTCTCCTCCGTTTCTCCATTTGTTTAATTTAATTGTTACTCTCTTAAACACCTTTAATCTTCTGCGCTTATGTGACCTTATTGTGCCTTATTGTGATACAAGTGCTGTAAAACTTTTACTAAAACTAAACAAAATGCTTTTCAGAAAAAAAATGGTCGCTTGAAATACCAAGCTCCGTCTGTTTTCGTTCCCACTTCTGTGGTGTGGATAGCGAGTAAATACATGGATAAAACTTTGTTTTTAATTGGGTATTGTAACGTGTTGAACTTAAAAAAAAAAAAAAAAAAAAAGACACAAAAAACCCCATAAAAAAACATTCGTTAAATATTTCCTCATGAGCGGAAAAACCTCAGTTTCTTTGATTTTATGTTTTTGACGAGCGCCTGATTTCTCCACGGTGACACACATAAAGTGTTTGCCTTAAACTTAGCGGTGGGGGTCTCTTTCTCTCTTTGAAATTCAACGTCGGAGAGCGTGTGCGTCGCCGCAAGACTGTGAACTAAAGAGCGGGTAGAATTCAAATTCGGGATATAATATGTGGTGCAGTCTTTGCTCTCCTCCTTTCTCCCACCCCTCCTCTGTCTGTCTGTCTGTCTGTCTGTCTGTCTGTCTGTCTGTCTGTCTGTCTGTCTGTCTGTCTGTCTGTCTGTCTGTCTGTTAGCTAATCTTCTTGCTGACTGGTTTCCCCCTCCCTTCAAAGATCCCATTATCATCAGTTACAACTGTATAATTTATTTCTTATCGCAACGACAAG
>NW_004798758.1:46122-47736 GCF_000002075.1 Aplysia californica | reverse complement strand
AGAGAGAGAGAGAGAGAAAGGGGAGAGGGATGGAGGGAGGGACAGGGATGCGGAGATTGGAGGGGTAAAGAGAGGGAGAAAGGGGAGGAAGATAGATAGATAGATAGATAGATAGATAGATAGATAGATAGATAGATAGATAGATAGATAGATAGATAGATAGATAGAGAGAAGTTGGAGAAAAAGGGAAGACACACACACACACACACACACACACACACACACACACACACACACACAAACACACACACAAAGAGAGAGAGAGAGAGAGAGAGAGAGAGAGAGAGAGAGAGAGAGAGAGAGAGATCGGTTTGTGATGGTGGGGAGGGGAGAGTGGCGTGGAAAGATTGACTTAAAAATTAATTTTAAAAATCCCCAACCCACTAACAACTCACCCCTTTCCCTCGACTTAGCAGCATTTTTCTGCATGTCTCTGACACCGTGTCCGTTCTAATTAACTTAATAATTATTACTCTTCGTTTCTTTAGTTTAGTTTCAGCAGAGATTTTACGGCGCTCGCAACTGCGAAAGGTCATAGGAGCGCCAGAAGATTAGAGGTGTTACAAGAGAGTAACAAACATAAAAAAGAAGGAGGGGGAGATAAAGACGATAGACGTTTGATAGGAAAGAAGGAGCAAACCACACCAGAGCACCCGCCAATCACCCACTTTTCGTTTCTGCCTTCGGCGTAACCCGCACACTTCACGAATTGTGAGACCTATATTATTTTATTCAACGCTGTGATTGAAATCAGATGTCTGAACCAAAACCGACACGATTGGCCTTACGGTTACACTACCGGACTCATAATCGTAAAAATGCGGGTTCGGGGGTTCGAGCCCCTCCTCGGTCCGATGATGTGTCCTTGGGAAAGACACTTTACACGAATTTCCCATTTGGCTCAGTCCTTTCGGAGATGGATGTTAAACTCGGAGGTCCCGCCTCTTAAATAACCTAGTATTGTTGATAAAAGTATAATACAAGTATAAAATCTTACTCCTTTTCAGCATTTTCAGTGACATAATTTACACCTGAATGCATGTTAGAGGGGCTGAACACTACAAAGACTACGTAGAGTGCTAGCTAGGACAGCAGCTCAGCTGAGGGATTGGAAGGGTTGTCAGGATGGTGTCGTCTTACTAGATCTATACTTGCCAACAGTGTTTGTCACAATATCTTGCTTTACAAAAATTATATGTTGTTTCTTTGGTAAGTTTTTCACGGCGCTTACAAATGCATAAGGTCATATGATTGCGCAGGACTTTTTAAACGTTTTCAGTTAGTTGGAAATTTTGAATTTTGCCCAGGTGGCGGTCGAAGCCTACTCTTATCGATTTTAGACCTCCAATGGATCTTGATTGTGTGCAACTTGCACACGAGACCTCCGAGGTTTTTCGCCTTTGTCCGAGAAGGTTTGGAGTAGATCTTTCCTACCAAAAAGATTAGGGGTGTGGCTGAAAGATAGAAATAAGAAGGAGCCAAGGAGTAGCAGTAAACATCTTGCTAAAAACATACACATCCATTACATTTGATTCATTCATTAAATGTGATTCTCTATTTTGTGCATATGTATGACTGTATGTTGTTTTTTGGGTTTTTTTAGGGGGAGGGGGG
>NW_004798758.1:42149-43213 GCF_000002075.1 Aplysia californica | reverse complement strand
TGGAGTGTGTGAGTGAGTGAGTGTGTGTGTGTGTGTGTGTGTGTGTGTGTGTGTGTGTGTGTGTGTGGAGTGTGAGCGCATATATGCATTACATAATAGTGTAGTCCTGAGTTCGTGTGAAATTCGAGAGTTTGCGATGGGAAAGATAAACGCCGCTTCCCTGTGTTGGAATGGAGGCGGGACAAACAAATAGAGCCTTTGTCATATTGTTCTTCACATCTTGCAGAAAAGCTACGACCAGTAAGTTGAGAGAACGTTCTTTTTGGGTACTATTTTCCTTACGTGACTTTCGTCTGAAATTTCCCAGACTCCTCGAAAATGTAGGTCACTGCTTAAAAGGCATAATCTTACTATAGACGACAGTAATTCAGTGTTTGATTCGTCTATAAAATTTCAGATTTCACTATCTATCTATCTATCTATCTATCTATCTATCTATCTATCTATCTATCTATCTATCCATCCATCCATCCATCCATCCATCCACCCATCCATCCATCCATCCATCTATCTATCTATCTTCAAACTGTATCAATGAGAGCGTAAAACACCCACAACTAAGTACAACCAGACATACACCTATCCACACATGAGCGTGCCCAAACGTTCACATACATGCACATGTACATGTATTTTGTACTTACACACACATACACACATACACATACACATGCATGCTCATGTAATTTACAATCTCAAACACACACAAGTACACGCACACATACACACATATACACATACACACAAACACACACACAAACACACGCACAGACACACACAGACATACACACATACACATGCACGCTCATGTAATTTACAATCTCAAACACACACAAGTACACGCACACATACACACATATACACATACACACAAACACACACACAAACACACGCACAGACACACACAGACATACACACATACACATGCACGCTCATGTAATTTACAATCTCAAACACACACAAGTACACGCACACATACACACAAATACACAGACACACAAACACACGCACACAAACAAACACACATACACACACACACACACACACACACACACACACACACA
>NW_004798758.1:39223-40516 GCF_000002075.1 Aplysia californica | reverse complement strand
CCTCACACACACCCCCACCCCACCTCCCACCCCTCATACTTATCACCTTCCCTTCACTTCTCACACCTCCAGGAGCCCCACAGGACTTCCAAAGACTCCCCCACACAGGACCCCCGGACACCCGGAACCCCCACCCGTAGCCAAAAGTCAACAGCGCAGTATCGAAACTATGTTGACTTTATTAGATAAAGGCCCCTGTGGGTGTTGCTCTCGTCATAATGAACAAATACAAACCGGGATATCAAGGGCGATAAGCGGCCGCCCGAGTAGGATTATTGGCAGTCGACAGGGGACATAATTTATTGACCCGAGTATTACAAAGGGGAGGCTACTAAAGAGAAGTAAAGACGAAGGGGGCGCTGCTAAATACCTTTCAGGCCGGTCACCTACTTCTGACCTTGGAATATTTCCTCGTTCTGAGAGGCTATTGTTGAAGCTGTTGCTGGCTATCGATGGCGTGAAGACGTTTAGTGTAAATACTGCTCTGTTTGTCTTGATGGCTGGTTCTCAAACGGATGGCACTTAGGTCGAGGGGTACAGTTAGCCCAGTTGGTATTACGCTAGTAGGCAGCGTAAGGCTGCGCCTGGTTCGAACCCCCAACCAGGCTATTCTTGGATGTTTTTGAAGAGTTTTGAGTGATTTCTATCAATGTGCCATGGTCCTATCGGATTTGGACTTATATACCCTACGCGGTTAAAAAGGTCGTTCAAGTCAGGCAGTGATCGCTGATTTCCCAAGCGGGTGACACTACGATCGTGTGCTAAGTTAGCTCAGCTGGTATTGTGCTGGACAGCAAACATATGGCCCAGGTCGAACGTCTATTGTCTTTACCATACCCTAACATACCATACCTTACCACACCATATCATACCATACCCTACCATACCATACCATACCATACCATACCATACCATACCATACCATGCCAAACCGTACCATACCATACCTTACCATACCATACCATACCATACCATACCATACCATACTATGCCATGTCATGTCATACCATCCCACATCGCACCACACTGCACCATAGGTCACATGTCAAAACAGTGTTTAAAGATTAACTTTTGCCAAATAGTGTTGGTTGCTGCGCTGATGAAAATATACTTAATTTGAACATTTTTAGTCATTCGAAGAAGGCTGTATTACAGTTTGCACGTCGTTTCTCATTCTACGGGTGTCAAGTCGAAGATCTACATGTCAGTTATACTGTTAGAAGTCGTAAATAGCTTAGAAGCTACATGTTGTGACTCAAGAACATTCCTGAACGCGCGAGTGTGTGTGTGTGG
>NW_004798758.1:32603-35515 GCF_000002075.1 Aplysia californica | reverse complement strand
TATTGTATATATATATTAATGTGAAATATGTACAATGTTCCACATTGATTCCATCAAGCAGAGCAGAAGAGGCAAATACATTTCACTATATCAACTCCATTCAAACTCACTAAAATGAGTCAAAACGACACTGTACTATGGCTCTGTTAGCCTTTTTTTTGCAATCTCAAACAAGATTTCAAGGCTCTCTGCACATTTCGCTGGGACCTATAGGTAGTTCAAGAAACACCGTATCATACCATAGCCTACCACACACTATTGTAAAGTATCTTGGTACATGTACCTTACTAAACTGTACCACAACATATACACTCAACTGAATCATACTATTCGAAACAATCCCGTGAAAATCTAGAAATTGTACAAGATGGACACTCATTGTCCATGAAAATAGTGATTGTCTTAAACAGGTTAACGCCTTTTTTAGTAAGAGTTTTACGGCACTTGCAACACAATTAGGTCATATAAGTGCCGAAGATTAGAGGTGTTAAAAAGAGTAACATACAAAAAAAAGGAGGAGGAGAGATAAGGACGATAGATGTTTGTTAGGAAAGAAGGAGCAAACCACACCAGAGCACCCGCCAACCACCCACAGGTTAACGTCTTGGGCAGTGCTATTATAGTCATTTGAGAACACCGGGGAGAGGGGAGTGGACAGTGGCCGCTTGTGCAAGTGATTGTTCTTGACAAGTGACCGCTAGAGCAGGTTCTACTGTATCTCATATCATAAATCTAAAGCCACACCGTGCTGTACCGTACTGTACCGTACTGTACCGTACCTTTCCCAATCACCACATCCCATCCCATTCCATCCCATCCTACCCCATATCATACTGTACCATACAATATCCTACCCTACCTTATCCTATCCTACCATACCCTACCCTACCCTACCCTGCCATACCCTACCCTACCCTACCCTATCCTACCCTACCCTACCCTACCATACCCTACCCTACCCTACCCTACCCTACCTTATCCTACCCTACCCTACCCTACTTTACCCTACCCTACCCTACCCACACCATACCATACCGTACCATACCATACCACCGAGTGATACGGAAAGACTTACCATGCGGTACCAAAACTCCAACTGGTTACGTCTGCTAACCCTAGCAGACGACATGCGGCACGGCGGGGTGCTACGCGCGTAAAACTAAATAAACACCGGGCAGAGATAAGATGGCGGCAGGAGGGGGCGGCGGCCACTTATCCCTCCCCGGCCCATGCCAGGTCGCTGTTTTGGCATTTCCCGCCAGAGGAAACCGGCCTCTGGCTTCCGCCAACAGGGAGACATGGGGTGGAGAAGTTGGAAGATTTACTAATAAGAGAATTGCGGAGAAAATCCTTGCTGTTTCTGGTGTTTGAAAACCTGTTAGACAAGACGCAATGGTAGGTTGGTACATGTCTATAGAAGGTGGGGTATTTGGTCCCTGCTAAGGTCAGTACATAGTGATGAGAGGATCTATTAATCGCTGAATAACAACAACAGCAACAACAACAGCAACAACAACAACAACAACAGCAACAACAACAACAACAACAACAACACACCAGCAACAACAACAACAACAGCAACAACAACAGCAACAACAAATAAACTAATTAAAACCCCACTAAAAAAGAAAATCATATTCCAGTAGGATTCGAACACAAATCGGTCATTTCCAACCCAGAGCAGGTGGATTTTTTTGGGTACCTCACCGCAATATCTTATTGTGAGTGCGGGCAATATTCCAGAGACGTCGACAAAAAGTACATGCATCTTGCTCAGACCGGAACTCTGATAAGGACATTCGTGTCTTGGACAAGGCCACTTCACCCAGCAAAGCAAAAGCAACAGCAGCAGCAACAACAGCAACGACAGCAATACAATCAATAACAGCAGCAGCAACAGCAACAACTACAACAACGTCAACAGCAGCAGCAACAGCAACAACTACAACAACGTCAACAGCGCCAATAACAGCAACAATAACACACAAACATTAACCCCCCCAATCCTTTCAAGAAATCCTGTAACTCCAAAAACAAACAAACAAACACACAAACACACAAACAAAACAACAAAACTAACAACAACAAAAAACCCTCAATTATTCCAAAAGATATTTCACTATGATTCATCACAGGTTTGACAACACAGAGACCACCGTCCAGTTAGCTGTTGTAAGGTGCTACCTAAAGGAACAAACCGTCCATGTCCGATAAGGCAGAAACTGAGCAATGTGGGGGATGATCTCGAATCTTAAGACACTAAAACAAAAACAAAAAAAATACCCCCAAAAAACCAAGATCTGGAAAATCCCGCAGGAGATATAAAGCGATGTTAAACGCACATAGAGTTATCTTGAACCTAACTTACGATAGGCATAATTACGATGATTTGAAAATGAATACAATTGACCTATTTCGATAAAGTAAATGACATAAATAAGTTTATAATTTCTCATCAACCAGCACTCTGATTGTAAAATCAAAAAGAAAACTAGCTGGATGGGGTTTGAATATGTGTCCACCTACCTGTGCAATTCCCACCTCCATGGGGGAGGTGCTATAGCTGTCAGAAAACTCCCCACCACCATCCGTCTCTCGATGACAGTTTTATCAAATAAAGAAAAATGAGCTGGTGTGATTTTCTTACCATTTTCTGGGTCTTTAAAAGAATTGAAACTAGTGAAACGCAAGAGCAAAATAATAGAACTATAGAAAGGGTTTAACGTTAGAATTTACACTCACAAGTCACATGTCCTCCGTCAACCAACCCCATGGATAACCAGACTTTGTGAAACTCATTTGGATGACAAGTTCTAACCGATATTACTATTGCCCTCCCCTCTCCCCCTCGAAAAAGATACAATAAAGAAAAAGAAAAAGAAAACAAAAACAAAACAAAACAAAACAACCCC
>NW_004798758.1:28369-30544 GCF_000002075.1 Aplysia californica | reverse complement strand
CCCCCCCCTTTCTTAGTTTCCTTAGGGTGTCTTCTCACAGCAATTGAGACCCTTGAATCAATTCTAGTAGGCTTAATGAGCGGCAACACATACCATACCCCACCCTTCCCTATCACTGATACTGAGTGTGAGTTTAAATCACCGCGGAGGTTGTGTGTTCATGTTGAAGTTTGTGATTCATTTCGAACGTCTTTGCTACCCCTGTCAAGAGCCATGGAGGCGTTTGTCACAAGGAAAGGGAAGATGTTTTACGGCACTATCGACAAAATTTTGGTCATTTAAGCGCCAACAGGTTTCACCGCTACAAAATCAGACGTGTTTTTAGTAAGAGTCTTTCGGAGCTCGCAACCACACACGGTCACACTATTTTCATTATGCTAAAAAGACGAACAAACATTTATAAACATTGTTTGTAAATATGGAAAAGGATTATTTACATTTGTATATACAATATTAGTGTATATTAGTTTCAGTGTATGTATATATGTATATGTATGTTGAGCAGTGACCCACTGTGACGCGGCTGGCTGCCTCTGGCCCTGGCTGATGTTGGGTCAGAGCCGAGACGCTCAGCGATAGTATAATAGCGTATAGGTCAGAGCTGACGTTTAGTTTTAGGGAGAGTTTTACGGCACTTGCAGCACAATAACGTCTTATAATTGCCGAAGACTAGAATCGTTACAAGAGAGTAATAAGCACATGAAGATGGAGTGAGTTTAAGGACAAAAGATATTTGATAGGACTGCCAACCACACACTCAGAACTGGTAATGCTTTGTGGATTCATTGTCACTTTTTGATGACAGAAAATGGCTCTCCTGTAAGTTTGATGGTACGCAATTACTTGTGAATTCGGTCTTGCATACAGGTGACGCGAGTTCGAAGTTTGTGTTCGGATAACTTTTGGCGAACATTTCTGTCTCTCTGCTGGTGTCGATAGGCTACACATGAAAGTCTCGATTTGGGTCAAAATTATTGATTTTGATATCCAGGCATTTTTTGCTTCTTTAGTCTCTTTTACAACTACTTCATTGCATTGCATAAGCGGGTGGTTGGCGGGTGCTCTGGTGTGGTCTGCTTCTTCTTTCCTATCAAACATCTATCGTCCTTATCTCCCCTTCTTTTTAAAAAAAATGTTTGTTACTCTCTTGTAACACCTCTAATCTTCTCGCGCTCATATGACCTTATGCAGTTGCGAGTGCCGTAAAACCTCTACTAAAACTAAAACTTCATTGCATATGTACACCCCTTAGGCCTTATTTTGTCACAAATCGTGCATGTTATTCACCCCGTAACCTCATAAGTTTTCTCTCTTTATTTATTTATTTATTTATTTATCGCCCTTTTGATCAAAATGCAGTTTTGTTAAACACTTTTGGGAACAACTACACATTTTTTTCATCTAACTTTAACGAAATTTTCACAGAATGAAGAGATGTAACATTATAAAATTATAAGTTGAATTTTCAGTCTCTAGAGTAGATTTTGTTGGCTGTGTCTGGAGTGTGGATTTTCTCTGGGTTTATTTTGCTACAATGTATACCACCCTCCCTATCTGGACTAGAAAGGTCGATTTATCATCACTAAAACTGCCAACTTTTAAAAAGCTAGGTCTAATTGATCTTGTGAACTGTTGCATTTATACATGTGTGTGTGCGCGTATGCGGGTGCGCGTGAGTATATATATGTGTGCGTGAATGTGTATGTGCGTGTGTCAATGTATGTCTGCTTGAATACTCCTATGCTTGTGTGACTTTCCACAACCATAACTGTATTTCGTTTTTCTTTTAAAATCATTTTGTGCAATACCCAACAGAATCTCTCAGTATCCCCACAACGCCAAAGCAAGCACTGGCAAAGGGTCGCCCAGGGAGGTGAGGGGGCCGGGGACATGAGATCCAGCGGGATTTGTTCTCTTTTAACTCATAACGAGACCGGAACCTGGCCCCGCTATCGCGCAGACGACAATCACTAATCATTGTTTGTGTGTGGCTCAAGTGGCTTATGCCTAACATGGCGCTGTTTCATGAGTGTGTGCAACAGCCTTAATCGACCCCAGCAGACCCGGGCAACTGATAGCGGCCATTGTTACACCGAGAGGCATGTACGGGGAGAAGGAGGGGGGAGGGGAGGGAGAGGGTAAGAGAGAGAGAGAGAGAGAGAGAGAGAGAGAGAG
>NW_004798758.1:24731-26298 GCF_000002075.1 Aplysia californica | reverse complement strand
GAGAGAGAGAGAGAGAGAGAGAGAGAGAGAGAGAGAGAGAGAGAGAGAGAGGGAGGGAGAGAGACAGACAGACACACACACAGACCCGTTCTCTTTCACTGACAATCCTGGGGAATAGTTGACATCCTTTTTATAAAGTGGGTCATCACCGTAGCGTCCTATTTCCCTCAAGTTGGGCGTAAAATTCGTGCCCAAATTATACATCGTCAGATTTCGGGGTCTGTCCCTTATAGCCTAAAGCTGTAAAAAAACCAAACAACTACCGTACATCCTTCTGCCATTATTGTGTACCGTCTCCCTTACCATGTCTCACGTCTCCCCCCCCCCCTCTCTCTCTCTCTCTCTCTCTCTCTCTCTCTCGATCTCCCCCTCTCTCTGTCTTTCTTTGTTTCCTTCGGTTTTCTTCTCTCTTTCTCTCCCTTTCTGTGTAGGTCTCTCTCTCTCCCTCTCTCTGTCTCATCCTCTCTCTTTCCCTCTGTCTGCCTCTCCCTCTCTCATCTCACCCACTCTCACCTTCTCTGCCCCTTCTCTACCTCTATCTTTCTCCCCCGCCTCTCTCTCTCTCTCTCTCCCTCTCTCTCTCTCTCTCTCTCTCTCTCCCTCTCTCTCTTTCTTACTCTCTCTCTCCATCTCCATCCTCTCCTTCAGTTCTCTGACAGCAGCAAATATCATATCGCGTCTGCAAAAATCTATACCATAATTAGCCCTCGGGACACCCTCCCGCCGCCCTCGTCACGCCATCATCCTCGCCTTCTCACATTACGTCATTTTCTCAGCACGCGCCCAAGACCCCATAACGCCCTAATGCACGCCCATAGCCTCCCACAAATGTCTGGCCCACAATGCAACGCACCGTGACGACAAAGATTCTTTGGTGACGGTCCCACAAACGTCTGGCGTGTGGGTGGTTGGCGGGTGCTCCGGTGTGGTTCGTTCCTTTTTTCCTATCAAACATCTATCATCTGTATCTCTCCTCCTTCTATTTTATGTTTGTTACTCTCTTGCAACACCTCTAATCTTCAGAACTTATATGAACATACTGTGTTGCAAGTGCCGTAAAACTCTTATTAAAACTAAAACTAAACGTCTGGCGAAGAAGGCTATAAATAGAATGTTCTTGCATCTGTTCCACAATGCACCGCGCCGCATGCTCACCCGGTGGGCTACTGTTTTCTCGACATCCTTTTCTGGTGACAAAGGACGCTATTGAAAAGTGCGCTTTCTGTTGTTTTTTGTAGTTTTTTTTCGTTTTGTTTTTTTCTTTTGCTTTCGCCTGAGCTTTGAGAGGAACACCTAGGGGGGTATGAGAGAGGTTGGTGTGGTCGATGAAATGAAACGTGAGACGTGTAATGAATGTTGACTTTTTGACTCAGTCACAACAGATGTCATGTGACAATGACGCGGGAACTCACTGGTAAAATGTTGCATCTGCAAGTTGAAAGATTTTGAGATATTTTTAAAAATCTGGAGTTACTAAACTTAACGCGCGCGTGCACACATGCACACACACACAGACACACAGGCACACACACACACACACACACACACACACACACCTACACACACA
>NW_004798758.1:21825-23401 GCF_000002075.1 Aplysia californica | reverse complement strand
TTGCTATTCAAAAGGCTTTTTAAAGGCTGCGTCGAACGACTTGCGGTTTTCGCCAAAAGATTCTTTAAAATATTCTCCAGATCATGACGCCCTTGGTTTTTTTCAGTTTTGAGACAGTTTTTGCTGCAAAAAGCTAAATTTCTTTATTTCGCCGATCGCTTTTATAGGCCGACGCTTTTGTAATTTTCGAAAATCCGGTGCGGAAGTGATATTTCGCGAGGCGCATTTTGTTTTGAGAGTGTATATGTAGATCTAGACCTTCTAATTTTTTGCATCTCTCAAGATGTATTGCTCCATTCCAGTAGACTGTAAATTTTATAGGCCAATGACTTTCAGTTGATGTTAATGCACCGATCATTCCTTTCATCGAAAGGGGGCCCAGCTAGTATACTATGTACATGAATGACATGTCTAATTCGGGGCTATGGATAACCGGGGAAGGAAGAGAAAAGAGGGAAACAAGAAAAAAGAAAAGGTAAGAAAAGAAAAATAGACAGATAGGGAGAAGGGAATGAAAGAGGAAATAAAAGGGTACGGATGAGAAAGGATAGCAGAAGAGAAGAAGAACGAAAAAATAAAGACAGGGGGAAGAGAAGTGAAAGTGAGAAGAAATGAGAGAGGAAAAAGAAGAAAATAAAACTACATTAAGGGGAAAACCGGAGAAAGAAAACGGGGAAGAAAGAGGGAAGAAGAAAGAGGGAAGGAGAAAGAGGGAAGGAGAAAGAGGGAAGGAGAAAGAGGGAAGGAGAAAGAGGGAAGAAGAAAGAAGAAAAAAGTATTTGTTTGGAAAAAAGCCGGAAGAAAAAACAACAATCCGCAAAGACAAATGTGAGGCAGCGTGGTGGAATCAGGCTCTCGTCAGTTTTTGGGCAAATAGAGTTATTGGTATCATCTTAAAGCTTGTTCACTTGTATTTATTTAGATGAAAAAAATATCCGTTTATCTTAAATACAAGTCGAGATATTTGAGAATGAAGGGGGTGGGGGTCATCTGTTTTCAGAGGTAAAATTAGTGAGAAAATGGCCACCAAAGATTAGTTATTTCCTTAAGTTTAGAGTCCGTGGTAACTAAAATTTTACATTTTTTGTGCCTTTAATCAACGTTTTTAAGAAAAATCCGCAGAGAAATGAGTTCTTTGGGCATGAAAGGTGTTGAGCCAAAAAAAAAAAACCTGATAAAAATTCACAAACCTGCGAAAAAATGCGCGTTTAATCTTCACTTTGATTATTTTGACGAGAGCCTGATTAAACCACGCTGCCTCACAAATATTTTTTTGGGAAAAAGCACGAAGAAAAAAAACCCCAATCCGCAAAGACAAATGAGCAACGTATTTGTGAGACCAGTGCAGCTGGGCAGCGACAGACTAGTGTACTATTACAGTAAATGACGGACTTGACTCCCTGCCGGGTCTCTCGTGGCCTAGAGGTTAAGGTGTTGGCCTCTCATTCAAAGGTCCCGGGTTCGAATCCGGGTAGCGACCAAAAAATTTTCTTCTCTAAAATTGTCTCCTTTCACCTCATTTCATGCTCTCTAGCAATGTTCTGTTGTCTGGTTTCATTTCCACTTTCTGCCCCCA
>NW_004798758.1:15240-18499 GCF_000002075.1 Aplysia californica | reverse complement strand
CACACACACACACACACACACAAACACACACGCACATACACACACGCACATACACACACACACACGCACACACACACACATACACACACGCACTATTACTCTCATTTCTTTCTTCCTAATACTCCTCCGTACATTAAGCGCTGTTTACCCTCGCCCGGATTTTCATAAAGCACCTGATTATACTGGGCTTGTTTGTCCGCGAGGACTTCATTAGATGGGATGAATCTTCATCCACCACTAGTGTCGCCGCAAGGAGAAAGAGAGGCGGGGGGGTAAAGTGAGAGAGAGAGAGAGAGAGAGAGAGAGAGAGAGAGAGAGAGAGAGAGAGAGAGAGTGAATCAGCTAGAATCGATATCTGATATTATATCATTATGCCGTTTATCTTCGCGTGTAGAACACAACATCACACCATTTGCCCAAAAATCGGGACTGCACTGACGCCGCGCCAGTTATCTACACAATTAGGGGCCGTACCAAGGAGCTTAGAACTAACTCCCTGGGCCGTACACAAAATTTAATACGTTCCAACCAGGCGGTTTTAACCGGAGTGGGAACCGGCATTGAAACCGCCACGCAAAGCCGCCATCCGACAGGTCGGCGCGTCATCCACATCACGCGTGGTTTAACCGCAGCGAGTGTACTGACAATGATGATTTGCTTGCAATTTATGTGCTGATGAAATAAACAACAACAACAACAACAACAACAATAAAACAACAACAACAACAACAAAATACAGCAGTGGCAGATATTTCCAAATTTACACCCTAGAGTGAAGGACAAAAGGATATACGAATGGAGGCCAAGAACAAGATTAAGATGAAGACCAGAAAGAAGATAACAAAACGGCATCAGAGAGCAGCCAGGTACAACCTGGACACTGAAAGCAGCTGATAAAACAGAGTGGAAGTTGTTGGAGGGCTAGAACAACGCCCAGAAGGAAAGAAAGAAAGAATAAGGCTCGGACATCTAAATATATTTTAGAAAAGAATCTGACAACACTGAAGTACTAACCTTCCTAACTCAATACTTAACCTAATACTCAATCAAAACCTAACCCAAAGCACTGTTGGCATACGTGAGACCCCATTGCGTAGGTTTGTATTAACTCAGTAGAAAATACTATTATCAATACATTTAACAATTCACGATTATTGGCTCCTCTGCGCTGTCTGCAAAGCGGCAACGCCATAGCTTCCAAAATACCCCTCCCCTCTCCACCTCACACCTCTATCCCCTCCAAAACCCTTTCATTCATCCACCAACCCGCACCGTAATTCTATGCAATTATTATCTACAGAAAAATAATAACAATCTCTAAATGATGCGATCCCTTGGAGTTTTTACAAAAGAAACACTGTCTATCGATATCAGGACACAAAATTCAGATACGTAGTCTAAAACAGTCATATGCACAGCTCACCGCCGAACGCAACGTATCCCGGACTCTAGCATGGAGATCATCAGGAGAGAATGCGTCGCTGTTTCGGGCTCTTCCTCTCTACAGCTTTTCTGACGCACCGAGCCCCCTCACCGATGTGAGGTCTCCATGATAGTTCGACTGTTTTCCTGTGCTGCCAACTCTTAGGATTCATTCCAGCCTGGGTCCTCTCGCTTCAACCAGATCCAGTGACTGGCTTTCTCTGCTGTCTCCTGAAGGGAGTTTATGAGTTCGTTGCTTTTCTTTGCAGTAAGCCCTACCACTTTTATCCACTTACGGACGCTAGATCTAGTTGCTACAAAACCTCTGCATCCTACCTCTACCGGAAAATGGGTTGCCTTCCATCCTACCTCCTCACATTGTTCGACGAGTGCCTCGTAACGGTTTTCTTTCCGCTCATGAGCGGCATAGATATTGTCCTCGTGGGGCACCGTGAGCTCTACCAGGTGCACCTCTTTCTCTTTTTCCTCCCATAACACCAAGTCTGGCTTTTTCGTAGTTGGAATGGGGAAGAATCTCTCAAAGCCTTTTAAGTCAACGGCTACCTCCCATGTGCCTCCGCTCTGGTCATTCATGGCTTCGTTTGCTTTCTTTCTGTTGGGAACCTTGCTTTCTATGCGAAACGAACTCAATCTTGGTTTGTCCATGCTTGTGTAGCTTGAGGGCATATTTTCCTTCTTCCATCAGTTTTGTCGCCATTGTGGTGAGCACTCTCAGCACCTCAGTGTGCCTCCAGGTGTATCTGTTAAGAGCCAGATTGCAGTTTGACAAAATATGCTTCATGGTTCCTAGCTTACCGCATCTACACATGTTGTCCTCCTGTATCTTCCATCTGACAAGGTTCACCGGCGAAGGCAAAATATCATCAGTAGACCGGAGAAGAAAGCCTAGCTTAGATGTTCCACTTTCAGATGTCACTCCAACCGACTTTTCTTTCGACTACATGCTCTTCCCATCTGGTCATTTGTCCTTGCTGGCTACACTGGATGAGATGAATTTCTCGCCTCTCAGTCTCCATCTTTTGCATCTGTCTTGTTACAGCTTTTCTTCTGTTTCGCTGAGACTCATATTTTAATGGGTGTTTGGCGGGTACCTTGATGTTGTCTGCTGCTTCTTTCCTGTCAAATATCTTAGTCGCTATACTCTTTTTTCTTCTATTAGGATGTTACTATTCCGTAACAGTTCTAGATCTAATCGTCTGCGCTAATACAACTTGTGTTGCAAATGCCGTAAAAACTGGACTAAAACCAGTTTTTCAGGGACGTAAGAAAATTGTGTCACATGGGTTAAAAAAATGACATCTGAAAAAAGGACAAAAGGAAAAACAGGAAGAGGAAGACCAAGAGCAAGACTGGGACACCAGAGCATGGTTACGTCGGCTTTGCACAGCAGGAGAAGAGGCAGACAACTCAAAAATACCGTGGGATCAGGACGAATGAAAGATGATGATCATGACGATGACAGTGACGATGACGATGACGATGACGATGAAGATGATGATGATTTTGGTCATTGACAAAATCTTAACCCTCAACGGAAGGGAACTTGCAAAAAGGCCAACATCAGTTAACCTCTCCCAAGACAACAATAAGCTCCAAACCACAGATAGATATTCTTGCGTGCGAACTTGCTGACCCCATGACTCTCACCACCTCTGGGTATCAGTACTCAATGTACCCCGTCGCCGACACTTTTTGACTCTTGACACGGAATCATCTCTCCCCCCCTCCCCCTTTCCACTCCCCACTCACACATACAGACGCACGCACACACACACACACACACACACACACACACACACACACACACACACACACG
>NW_004798758.1:12614-14997 GCF_000002075.1 Aplysia californica | reverse complement strand
CACACACACAGTCTCACCACAATGATAACGTTATATCAAGAAGCTGACCCACTGGCCAAAAAATCCATACATTAAACACGACTGTCACCCGCAGACCCCGGCCGCCAACCGTACATAATGAAATAAACATGTAACTAAAAGGGCCCGCGTTTGGCGGACAGAACCATGGCTAATTGCTCTGTCAATCTCCAGGGAAGGTGGCTTCTTACTTTGGCTGGTATTCTTGGCAAGAGAGATTTTGGCGGGGTCGATATTTTCAGGATTCCGAATGAGAACATAACCTTTGTCTGTCTCTCTCGCTTCCGTTTGCATGTCAGAAGAACCAAAAGGGAGAATTTACACTATCATTCTCTTGCTTTCAAGTTTTTCTGAGTCATTATTTGTTTTACTCTTTGGTTCATTTAACGGATTCCTTCTCAGAAAATCAAGGGTTTCCCATTTGGCCTATTTCTGCCAAAATTTAAAGGGTTCGGTCTTTTATGGAAATGTACTTTTACGTTGTAGCCCAGCATTGTCGTCTGTTTTGCTTTCCAAATTTGGACTAGTTTGTAATTTTAAGAAAATTATGTGAATGAATATTTGACACAGAATGTTTAGAATTCAGAATATAATATGTATTTAAAGATAAACAATTCTGGATCGATAACAACAAAGATAAACAAAAGTTTAAAAAGTCAAAATATTCAAACAAGTTGCCATTTAAATATTACTTTCAACTTAGTTGCCTGCCATTGATAACAAAAGGGTCAGTTCTTTGTCATTTCTTTCTCATTGAGGAGTAAGTCTACGATATTGTCTGTCAGGCCCAACTTGAACTGAGAGTGAGATAATTTCCCAGCAAAGAGACTGACTGATACACTCGATAAAACCTCTCTCCACAAAAGGAATCGAACTCAGCTCTTTTGCTCAGGATGGTGCTACATCACAGACACATGTGTCTTTGTAGGTGGTATCCTGTCGCCATACACAACCTGAAACCCCAAACTGGTGTCACTGCGACATTAATAATGATGTTTCCTCTGTCTGTTGTCTCAAAATTTTAAAAGTTTACTCTCAAATCTATAAAGTGTTGGGAGTGCAATATATTGTATCATCCTATAAATGTTTTGCTGTCACTTCTTCGTCGATTTGTTGTCGTTTCGACATTATTGATTGTTCGAATGCGTTGGGTTGGCTATCGTTTAGCTGTTTTATTCCCGTATGAATTTATGAAGTTTCTGAAAAAACGCTGTTTTTGTATCATTCGAATCGACATAGGTTCGGTCTGGTGTCGTTTCGGTCTGGTGTCGTTTTGGTTTGATATCGTTTTCGATCTAATGTCGTTTCGGTTTAATGCCGTTTCGGTTTAATGCCGTTTCGATCTGATGTCGTATCGGTCTGATGTTGTTTCGGTCTGATGTCGTTTCGGTCAGAACAATGATAATATGGATTGCCATGTTAGTCCGAGACACGGCAGAAGGCTTTGAGCTTTGTGAGTCCTGAGGTGACAAACGTTACGTCTGCTGGTGTGGGTGTCCATTGATTAACAGCTGCTCGTTATTCAGGGGGGACCGAGCTTTTCCTTGGAAGAGGAGGATGGGAAGAGAGAGGTAGAAAGTGAAAGAGGAAGAGGAGAAGGAGACCGTGTGTTCAAACGTTTTGTAAAGACTCTGGGAGGAGGAGGAAGAGGAGGAGGAGGAGGAGGAGCAATAGGAGAAGATGAACAAGGTGTAGTAAGTAGGACGAGCATGAACGACAAAAAGAGAAAGATGAAGAACACAAAGAAAAAGAAGAAAAACATATAGAAAAAGATGAGAAGAAAAAGTAGGAAGGTGAAGATTTAGTTGAGTAGTGGCAGACAAACAGGACTAAAGAAATCAAAAACCTTTCTGCTTTCGTGATGCAATATGTCTGGAGTTGCCCTTGCAACTTGCAAGAAAGCTTGTGGTTTGAATCCGAGATTTTTCATTCTGTCATTTGGGGGAACATTTCTTCCCAGGATGATATCCTGAAGGACGAGCCGAGTAATACACTTTTAAAGTTACTAACAACTTGTTTAGAAGGGTTTTAATCAACGACGATACATTACAAGCCAACTTCTACAAATAGAACACCAGCAGCAGCAGCAGCAGCAACAGCAACAACAACAACAACAACAACAACAACAACAACAACAACAACAGCAACAGTTGCATAAACAGTAGCTGCAGCAGCAACAACAATAACAGTAACAGCAGCAGTAGCAGTAACAGCAACAACAGCATTATTTCTACACATTAAACAAAAGTGTCAACAACAGGGGGCATTAACCTAAAAAAACAACAAAACATAAATCTACCAAGTTTGAATGACATGCAGCCAGTGGTTAAGATAACAGGTCCAGGAAAGAGTACGCTATATTGAC
>NW_004798758.1:9435-12461 GCF_000002075.1 Aplysia californica | reverse complement strand
CCCACCCCATCCTCCGTTTCCTTTTCCCGTGCTCGTGGTGTTTTTAATTCCTAATGCTGTCTATCTGTTGTTCCCTTATTCTATGGACTCCTGGCTTCTCCTCTTGTGCTGAGAGTGGCACATCAAAGCTCATGTAAAAGTCATGAGAGCGGCAGCAAGTCTTACCGCGTTATGTCGTCATATCCTCTTGACAATTTCCGCATAATTGAACATTCCGGTTAAAAGCAAAAGACACCGACGTGTCTTCACGGCGAATCCATTTAATAACAATGCGTGCTGTCAGGTCTATGTGAACCGGGAACACTGATGTAAGTCGACAATATGTTATGATGTTAAACCACTGGAGTCTGCGGCTCATGCAGCACGTATTGAATTAATTACCAGCTGCGACTAAATGCAGCAGCACTCAACGAGGCCACTTGACAAAAGGGACCTTGTACATTAATATTTAACACGTTGTGTTCTCTTTCAAAATTTGTTGTTCTTCCTTTTCATTGTTGCAAAAAGCAATGTTTGGTGCGCATTTAAAACACATTTCAATGTTTAGAAGATCCGACCTTGAGATCTAACGTCAGTCTTGAAAATGAGCGACCGAAGTGAGAATAGGACCGTAAAAAAAAAATAAAAGTTTCAATACAATCCACTTTGAAAAAATGCCATGTAGGGAACCTGAAACATTGTCATCTCGTCGTGGTCAAGCATGATATTATCTTCCAATAAGGATAATATTCTATTTAACTATCAACGCCCATTAGAACAAGGTGCGTGTTTGATGGGAAAAAAAAGTTGCCTCGAAGAGATAAAAAAAGCTCGTCCAACTCAAAAACGTCATAGTTTTTTGGTTACCCCCCCCCTCCCCCGCCCCCCAAGATAACTTTTGATTTCATTTACGGTGAATCTTCAGATTTATATTTACGATAACTCTAATTTGTCTTTTCAAGCAATATTTTTTCACTGTTGAAGGTATAGTACTTGCTGCTATAGCACTCCGTACGGCTAGAAGCCACACACATTTGTGAGGCAGCGTGGTGGAATCAGGCTCTCGTCAATTTTTGGGCACGTAGAGTTATTGGTATCAGCTTAAAGCTTGTTCACCTGTCTTTATTTGGAGGAAAAGAATATCCATTTAACTTGAATATGAGTCGAGATATTTGTGAATGAAGGAGGTGGGGGTCACCGGTTTTCAGAGGTAAAATTAGTGAGAAAATGGCTGCCAAAGATTAGTTATTTCCTTAGCTTAAGAGTCCGTGGTACCTGAAAATTTTTATTTTTTGCGCCTTTAATCAACGTTTTTCAGAAAAATCCACACAGAAATTAGTTCTTAATTGGGCATGAAAGGTGTTGAGCCCCCCCCCCCCCAAAAAAAAAAAATTGATAAAATTTCACAAACCTGTGGAAAAATGCAGGTTTCTTCACTTTGATTATTTTGACAAGAGCCTGATTCCACCACGCTGCCACACATTTGCTACTATAGCACTCCGTACGACTAGAAGCCACTCACATTTATAGAGAGACAATAGGCACAGCAGGTGGGTTTTACTAAAACAACTAGCTGGGCACCCTTTCGATGAAAGGAATGATCGGTGCTTTAATATCAACTAAAAAGTCATTGGCCTACTATATTTACACTCAACTGGAATGGGGCAATAAATCTTGAGAGATGCAAAAAATTAGAAGGTCTAGATCTATACTCTCAGAACAAGATGCGCCTTGCGAAATATCACTTCTGGATTTTCTAAAATTACAGAGACAGAAGTGTCGGCCTACAAAAGCGATCGGCGAAATAAAGAAATTTAGCTTTTTGCAGCAAAACCGTCTCAAAACTGAAAAAAAAACCCCAAAGGCGTCATGCTCTGGAGAATATTTTAAAGAATCTTTTTGCTGAAACCGCATGTCGATCGATGCAGCCATTAAAAAGCCTTTTGAATAGCAAAATTCGGCCACCACAAATAGATAATAGATAAGTAGATCTAGATCTAGTGATAGTAAATTGTATGGTAAGAACAGATAGGTAGACACGAAGAGAGATATAACGTTGACGTTGACATTGACGATTTAGTTGTTTGAGGCTCTAAGTAGAGCCTGTTCAACTATCTGGTAATGAACGACAATAATGCATTGCGTGCAGGCTAGACAAATCAGTTTTGGCAGGTGGGGTTGTAAATAGTTGGGAGATCTTTCCAGTATTCGTCCAGACGTCTCTTAAATGTGTCCACGTTTGGAGCTGACACCACTGATTCGGGAAGATTGTTCCAAATAGTATTAGGCTAACCGTGTTCTCAAGAAAGTTGAATGTTGTTTGTCTTGAAGCACATCCACACTAATGACTGTCAAAGAGTGCAGGGGAAAGGTACGAGCGGTCAGAAGAAGACAACCAAAAACGGGGAAAAGTGTGGCACCCCCTCCCCCCAAACCCACCCGCCGAGAGATAGAGAGATAGATAGATAGATAGATATTCAGACAGGCAGGCAGGCAGGCAGGCGGGCAGGCAAACAGACAGACAACAGACAGACAATAGACAGACAGACAGACAGACAAGCAAAACAACAGAGTATTTTAGTGCACGGTCATTCAGTGCAACACACTTCCTCTTTTGCACGCCAAACTACAAACTCATAGCCTATCAAAGTTTCATAAATCTCAATTCAACGCACTAAACAACACTCCGTAATATCAAAGGACTCTCTAACCAAAATCCCCTTTGTCTCTTTTCAACCAAACACGCAGCTCTTGTTGCTAGGGACGAAACGCGTCATCAAATCTTGCGCCAGCATTGACGACCACCGAAACGATTTCATTTTCATTTTGGGCGGGGTGGGGAGCACACCTATTGTTTAACTGGACCTGATTTCTGAAAAGTTTTCTTGTTCCCGAAGTAGATTCTACGGAGGACTTTTGGACAAGTTAACCGCGCACTTATTTGCAGACCTCTTCGTGGCCCTTTTTCAAACGAACGGACGAACAGAACCTTCTGACCACAGCCATGCCGAAACAAAACTGCTGCCCCCCACCTCCCTGCTGCCCCC
>NW_004798758.1:6847-8345 GCF_000002075.1 Aplysia californica | reverse complement strand
AGGGGGAGGGTGTGAAGTATCACCATTGTAAATTTATATTTTTTTGTATTATTGTATTGTAGTCAACGTTGAGCAATTTCCTAGATCTAATCTAGATCTAGAATCTAGATAATTCTAGAATGTGAGTTGGAATGAGAAATATCATCGATTACTAAGCTATTTCAAATCGTCCACAGGGTCCACCACCCATCAAGAGTTACAGTCCTTGTCCCATGTTCCCTGGGCTCCTCCCCCAGGCCGGTTCAACTTGCGCGCGTCATCACCGCACCGTGGCCCCCTTCTTGGGCTGTGTCCATCACCGCTGTCCGTCCGGAACCTCATGTTGGACACAGCTTTGCCGGTAAGAATACAAACCTTACGTTGTTTTCTAGATCTAGATCTAGATCTAGATCTAGATCTAGATCTGGTCGTTAGCGCCGTAAAAGTCTTACATAATATGAGTCAACCCTGTTTAATAAGAGAAAAAAAAGGGAATCGGGAGAGGGCCGGGAGAGGTATAATTTGCTCTGCTTCTTTTTATGTTCTAGATCAGGGTTTGGGGTAGGGGTAGGGATAGAGGTAAAGTTAGATCTCTTCTTTATTGTGTTTTTGAGGGTTAGGGTTAGGGTTATGTTTTGGGGAGTTCCGCAAAGAGCCTCACTTACCGTGACAAGGTCAACTGAGCAAACTATTCTAGGGTTGTTATGGTCAGGGTATGGGTAGGGGTGAGGTTAGGGTTTGGGGTAGGGGTAGGGATTGGGTCTCTTCTTTATTGTTTGTTGAGGGTTATTAAGGTAAAGAGTAGGAGTAGGGATAGAGGTAAGGTTACGTCTCTTCTTAATTGTTTGTTGAGGGTTAGGGTCAGGGTCGGGGTATGGGTGGGGGTAGGAGTAGGGTTTGGAGTTGGGGGCAGGGTTAGGGTTAGGGTTAGGGTCGAGGTAAGGGTAAGGGTGGGGGTAGGAGTAGGGTTAGGGTTTGGGGGCAGGGTTAGGGTTAGGGTTAGAGTCGGGGTAAGGGTGGGGGTTGGAGTAGGGTTAGGGTTTGGGGGCAGTGTTAAGGTTAGGGTTAGAGTCGGGGTAAGGGTGGGGGTAGGAGTAGGGTTAGGGTTTGGGGGCAGGGTTAGGGTTAGGGTTAGGGTTAGGGTCGGGGTAAGGGTGGGGGTAGGATTAGGGTTAGGGTTTGGGGGCAGGGTTAGGGTTAGGGTTAGGGTCAGGGTAAGGGTGGGGGTAGGAGTAGGGTTAGGGTTTGGGGGCAGGGTTAGGGTTAGGGTTAGGGTCGGGGTAAGGGTGGGGGTAGGAGTAGGGTTAGGGGTTGGGGGCAGGGTTAGGGTTAGGGTTTGGGGTCGGGGTAAGGGTGGGGGTAGGAGTAGGGTTAGGGTTAGGGTTAAGGTCGGGAGGTGTTCCGGGTACAACAGTGCATTTATGTCTTACATCATGATTTTGATGGCCATTGAGTATAATCTATATAATGTATGGTCCCTAATGTATAATCTCATAGTGGTCGCTCGTTACAGAAGTTC
>NW_004798758.1:5478-6717 GCF_000002075.1 Aplysia californica | reverse complement strand
TGACAAATTTAATGGGTAGAGGATCTACCCTCTTCACCTATAATAGATCTAGATCTAGATCTAGAACGGAGTCCTCATTTTATAATGTCTTTGGCCTCGTAATACACCCGACACTGTCTTGGTTTGCCCGAACAAGGTGGGTTGAAGTTGCCCGCCTTCTCAATGGCATTTACTTATAGATCTAGATCTAGCTGGTGGCGTATGCGTATCTCTACCTTAAAATTACAAACCTGCTATTTGTTGCCATTTTAAGTTACAAAGACCACGAGATCAAAAACCACATTCTGTTCTATCGGCTCTAGATCTAGATCTAGATCTATCAAAGTTGTAAGATTATTAAAATTTGGAGTTACCAAAATGTTCAACAATTGTATTTGAAAAAGATTGACATGATGTGAAACTTTAAAGCTTTTGTTGAACTTGTGATCTTACGTGACGTTATCGTTACGTTTCGGTAATCAGCTGTGGATTGTTTTGTACATTCCAATAAAGCAGGGGAGATTACTCTCACTACTTCCTCTCCCCAACCGACCAGCTGTTTGGCCGTTGTCTGCTAGATTTTGTTCCCTCATCATGGCAAGTCAAATCAAATCTAGATTCTAGTACCCATTCAACACCTTTGATGTCATATTTCTCAAAACTAGATCTTTTACTGAGTAGATAGAGCTTTGTAATTCCCAGGTAGCGGTGTTACAATAAAAGAAACAATGTTATCGTTTCAGTGGAAGGCAAAACGGAGAGCCACGGAATAACTCTGGGTGTGACTGAGCGAGGGCGGCACAGTCTGAGAGAAGCCCGGAAGAAAATGGAACGCGCATGCCGAGGAAGGAAAGAAAGAAGGAAGAGAAGATGGGATGAGGAAAAGAGAAGCACTAAAAATGATTCGGTGCAGACTGGCTCGATTATCAAATCGAACTCACTTCAGATAAGTGATTTGATAACGAGAGCGCAGTCTTGAACAGGGCGTAATAAATAATTCCTCATGTGGACAGGAGGAGAAAATTGAAAAAAAAAAATGCCAGCTTGTTTCTTTTGTTTATGACAAAGTTGACGTGCTGTTGTTATCGTTATAGTTGTCGTTATTTCTGCAGATTTGTTTATTATTATTGACGTGATGATCATTTGTATCATTATTCTTTGTCATATCATTACGACTGTTACTATTATTAATGTGATGATGATGATGATGATGATGATGATGATGATGATGATGATGATGATGATGATGATGATGATGAT
>NW_004798758.1:3637-4996 GCF_000002075.1 Aplysia californica | reverse complement strand
TATTATTATTATTGTTATTATTATTATCGTTGCTGCTTTTGCTATTGTTCTGGCCTGTCTCTTCCATTCCTCTTATACCAACGAGAAATGGTGAAAAATGATTTAAACATTTTTCCTTTACGGCCTGCTAGATTTCATTCAGATATCGATTTGTACTCATATTATCATTTCAATGCAATGATTTTAAAATACACATAAAAGTAAAATGTAATTTCGCCGTTTTACAAGAGGCACCACTAATAATAATAATAAGTCCTATTCCTTTGCTTTCACTTGGTTGTCAAAGTCTGCCTGTTCTGCTTTTTCTCTCTCTATATATATATGCTACAACAAGTGGTTGGAGGGCTCCACTGACTGGTAGGTGTGGGTGGTTGGCGGGTGCCCTGCTGTGATTTGCTCCTTCTTTTCTATCAAACATCTATCATCCTTATCTCACCTCCTTCTTGTTTTTGTTTGTTACTCTCTTGTAACTTGTAACACCTAACTCTAATCTTCGGCACTTATAATCCCTATCAAACATCTATCGTCCTGATCTCTCCTTCTACAACTTCTGTTCTTTTCTTAGTTTGTTACTCTTGCAACACCTCTAATCTTTGGCACTTTAGTTTTAGTAGAGGTTTTACGGCGTTCGCAACTGCATAAGGTCATATGAGCGCCAGAAGATTAGAGGTGTTACAAGAGAGTAACAAACATAAAAAAGGAGGGGAGATAAGGACGATAGATATTTGATAGGACCGAGGAAGCAAACCACACCAGAGCACCCGCCAACCACCCACTCTTTGGCACTTATATGATGACCTTATTGTGTTGCAAAGTGTCTTATAACTCTTACTAGAACTTTTCCCCAGCACTCAAACTCAAAATGACCATCATTGAGTCGGTGTGCTTTTCTTTTACTCAACAACAGCTACTACTACTACTACTACTACTACTAACTACTAGTCTTGACTCGAACCCTCGAACCTATGTGACGCATTTTTGCATACGGAGTTCATTCCTCTTCCTTTGTGATCTTCCTACAAACAATATTTGAATACAAAACGAAACGGAATAGCACGTCCTTGATGATGACATCTGGGCAGGGAAATTTCCAAGTCAAATTCAAATGGACAAGGAGATCCGAGTTCAAAGACATAATTTTGTGCTGATCTGTCGTTTGTTGTGTGAAGATGAATAGTAGAATTAGAATAGCTCTTTTGATCAAGTTTTGTTCTTTTATCAGGTTTGTATTTGTTCTCTGCTGGGTATGTTTTGTATCGTGCGTGTTTCTGCTGAGCTTGGGTTTGTTCTCTTGTCCATGATGATGGACCTCCTCCTCCTCCTCATCATCATCATTTATTATTGTTATTATTATTATTA
>NW_004798758.1:1656-3433 GCF_000002075.1 Aplysia californica | reverse complement strand
TATTATCATTATTATTATTATTATTATCATTCTTAAACACAATCACCCAGGGCCTGGATTTGGAGGGCGTCGACTGCTCTCCGCCTTATGTACCTGACGGTATAGGGAGAGAGGAGAGCCCTTGCTGCGTTGCACGTCACGGTCAGATTTGGTGGAGACGTGCAGTGACGAAGAGAATCACTTTTAAAAAGTGCCGAATTAAACTTCAGGGGCAAAATTTTAAAACTAATTATCGCAGCTTCAAACTGATTTATAATTCGAAAATCGCAGGTAAACGTCGAATATATTGGTCCTGTTTCTGATTTGTATGTAAGAAATGGGAGGCTATCACTTTGAGATATCTGGAGACTTTCACTGATGGAGCCAGGAGTCATGGAATCCCATCTCATGTTCAAATATTTCCTTTAGAAATGATCTCGGGTGTCTGTGATATATGTAGCCGGTACGCAATTTGCAGTACCTTAATAGATATGTGAGGCAGCGTGGTGGAATCAGGCTCTCGTCAAAATAATCAAACTGAAGAAACTTGCATTTTTCCCCAGGTTTGTGAATTTTTATCAAATTTTTGTTTTTTGTCTAAACATCTTTCATGTCCTGTAAAGAACTTATTTTTGTGTGGATTTATCTGAAAAAGGTTGATTAAAGTTAAAGGCACAAAACATGTAAATTTTCAGTTACCACGGACTCTTAAGCTAAGGAAATAACTACTCTTTGGCAGCAATTTTCTCACTAATTTTACCTCTGAAAACAGGTGACCCCCCCTCCTTCATTGACAAATATCTCGACTTGTATTCAAGATAAATGGATTTATTTTTCATCCACAAAAAGACAGGCGAACAAGCTTTAAGATGATACAATAACCCTAAATACAAAGCCAAAAAATTGACGAGAGCCTGATTCCACCGTGCTGCCTCACATATTCTTTTGACCCTTTTGCTGGGACGATGTATCCCTCTCAGCTTGAGTCAGCCTTGACAGGCAACATTGAAGCCCGCCACAAAAGCGAATTAAATTGCGTAGATGGCGGCGGTTACCCCCCCCCCCTCCCCCCAAACAAAAACAATCTATATTATTTCTTTCTTTTTTTTCATTTTTTTTTTCAAGGGAAAAATTATCAGAAATCTAATTTCTTTTGAAAATGTGAAGAACTAGCCCGGGCGGCATTTCGAAACACGGTTCCTGAGTTTGCATCATTTGCGCGAATGAAATTTCGAATTTTTTGTCCCTTTCAAGATTGTCACCGCCTCTGTCTTCATTCTCTTTGGCAAAAAATAAGGCATGTAAAGTTTTAATGGAAAATCTAATAGACTTGACACGAAACAAAGAGGAAGAAGATGGAGAATTCCGATAATGAGTTCAGCTAATCTTTCAGGCGGCTTGAAAAATCTGATTGAAATCGTTAAAAAAAACCCAACCTCTCAGACTTCTTTAAAAATAATATGACGTTGATTGTGATTTTGGTTATATATGCAATATACGTCATCACCACAGAAGGTAAGCGAGTGGTTGGAGGGCGCCACTGGTACTACTGGTAGTGGTAGGTCCTACTTCGTAACTTTCGCCCTGTTGTTTCTGTCTGTCTTACGATTTTTTCTCAGCACTAAATAACCATTATTGTGTCGATGTGCTTCTCTTTCCTCAAACAAACCAACAAAACACATAACGTAAAAAACTCACATACATACACATATATTATATGTGTATAATAAGAAAGAGAGAGATAGAGAGAGAGAGAGAGGGAGAGAGAGAGAGAAAAGAGAGAGAGAGAGAGAGAGAG
>NW_004798758.1:0-1556 GCF_000002075.1 Aplysia californica | reverse complement strand
GAGAGAGAGAGAGAGAGAGAGAGAGAGAGAGAGAGAGAGAGAGAGAGAGAGCACAAACACTATCTCCTCTTGTGACTGACCAGTGCTGTCTTCCCAGCCACACGCACGGGACTTGAGTTGGATTCCCCAAGTGGAGACAACATCTATTGAGTATCTCGATCTTTCTGCTGGAAAGTTGTACCTATCTGAGTCCAAGTTAGTCCTGACAGGCAGGGTCTGATATCAGCCTCCTAAATGATATAAATTGTATTGATCGAGGCGTAAAAACACGAGCATTTAATTAAGAAACGAAACTGTTTTCCTTGTCGACAAAACAACGAGATAAAGATAAGATTAAGACATATAATATGACAAAGATAAAATACTTTATTTCTTTTGTAACCGGAAATTCTTTCACTTTCCAACGACTTCTGTTTTTCACAGTGATAACAATATGGTTTCTTCCGGTGGGTCTGATCTCTAGCTTTTAAGGCCTCTCTGCAGATAGACCGTTTGTAAAGAGATAAAGTGAAATGGGTTGCATGACACCCCCCCCCCCAAACACATACAAACCTTGATCTACACATTATCACAATAAGGTCATAAAGAGGCGTAATTTTCTAATGAAGTTAGGACCCGTCTCCGATAGGATAAAGCTAAGTAAGTAGAGAGTCTCCTCGTACAACCCAATGTCAATGACGCACATTTGGGTGATTTGAACAAGGGTCAAGCTCAGCACAGCCCAGTGTTATACATTTTTTTTAGCAGAAGTTTTACGGCGCTCGCAACTACATACTGTCATGTGAGTGTCACAAGATTAGGGGAGTTACAAGAGAGTAACAAACAGAAAAAAAGGAGGGGAGATAAGGACGATAGGTGTTTGATAGAATAGAAGAAGTAAACCACACCAGAGCACCCACCTTCCACCCATTGAGACAGTTTGTGTTTCAGATCTCTTAACCATGTCCCCCCATCATGTCCTCATTATCACATTCTCCACGTCCCGCTTGGCGCCTGTATTGACACACAAGTTTTTGGACCCTCCACACACGCTTCTCGAAAAGACGCTAACTTTAAAAAAAAGTTTTTTAAAAGCCATTCAAACTCCCCCAAATAAGTAGATCCTAGACACCCCCCCCTCCCCTCTTCTAAAGATGACTTTAAAAAATGACAATAGATTTACAATGACAAAGACATTCTTTATAAATTTATCATTCATCTCGCAGGGAGAAATTTGTCTTGGTCGTTTGCAAAAGAAAGAGGGGAAGAAAAAGAAAGAAAGTAAAAAGAAGACTTCTATCGTTTCTCGCGCTTGCGAACAAAGTCGCGCTGACAACAGACAGTAAAAAAAATATAGACTCGTAGATCTATCACTTCGCATGGATCTTGACCAAGGGCAAAGGCTTTATTTAGCAGACGGTCAGTCAGTCACACGACATGCTCGAAAAAAATACCCCCCACAAGACAATGCACAAAATGCAAAATCCCCAGAAAGAATAACTGTCTAAAAAAGCAAGCCAAAAAGTACAGCAAAAGCCGCCACACACAGAGAAGGACAGAAAATCCCGTCGTAAATC
>NW_004798757.1:76312-77838 GCF_000002075.1 Aplysia californica | reverse complement strand
ACACACACACACACACACACACACACACACACACGGGTGCGCGAAAACACACCCAGCACACAATAGGTCACATAAGTGCTGACGGCTGGAGGGGTAACTGGAAAATATACAAAGAAAAGATGAAGGAGACGTAAGGGATCATAGGTATTTCATAGGAGGGAAGGGGCTAACCAAGCCAGAGCACCCGCTAACCACACACGAACTCACAGTGAAAATGTTCTATCATCAATACAATATCAGTGTGGATGTCAACCTACTGCTTTCGGTGCGCCCTATGCACTTCAGCCGCCCACTCCATGACCGGGTACATCTTCCCACAGGTTATACATCACTAATTATTTTTATTGTACGTTCCTTATTAACAGAGCTGAGGCGTTCACACCTTGCTGCCTCAGAGAAAACCTTAACTTTCATCTTGAGGAAATACATGAAGTCTTACAATAACTACATCAGGTTTTTACAAGGAAAAAAGTTCTTATTAAATCGAGCATGATCTCCCAAGTTTAGGGCTAGAGTTTGGGTATCGCTGAAGAGACTTTAGCCCCAGTAAGATTTAAATAACAGAGCATATGGAAGCACATCATGAAATACACGGGTTGAGCATGTGCACACAAATTTAACCGAAAAAATACTGGAACGACCACCATTTTAAATTCCTTAAAAGTTCCAAAATACTCAAAATTCGGCTATGTGTATCATGCCTAATTTTTATGGTTGCATGATCCCAACAACACAAGGTTACTTGGACTAAAACCTACTAATTAATAACGTGAGCTGGGAACCGAAGCAGGGTATTAAATCCGCGAGGGAATATGATAAAGTAAAGTACCTAGGTGCGTGATATCCTTATGCGACTAGTACTTTTTCCAGACCTTTTGCAATATAACTGGCAGTACCAAGGGGCCACATTTATGGCTATACTATGAATGAACACCCTTTTCTCTGCGCATTATTTTATCCGTTTGTGTATAAAATAGCACTGGAAAACATCAAGTATACGGTTCAACAGTCGCAAAATAGACGTGGACGAAATTTGATAAATATTCTCCGTATTATGTTCACACATTCGTCAGCATGAACAGAACAAAGAAAAAAAAAGGAAGAAAGCAAGAAAAGAAAAAGAAAGAAAACAGATTTCAACAATCCAATTTAACACGAAGTCGGACAAGTTCACAAAGTCGTTAGTCAAAGTTGGGATGTGCTTTCAACCCAATCTTCTCCCGGCTGCCGAAAACCCCTGATGAGGAACAAAAAAGATGGCCCAAAATGTGCTTAGCTGGAATTAACGGGGCTCATTTTGTCACAGACTCACGCACGGGCATCACCAACGCGCACGCGCAGGGTGTTAAGGAGAAAAAGGACGGACGACGAGTAGGGAAAAGGAAAGGAATACTGAGGATTTTTTTTTCTTGGGGTGGGATGGGGAGGGGGGATTCTATTGGTAGAATGAGAAATAGAGGGCAATTCTCTCCGCCTCTTTGCTTGTTTCTCTCTTCCGCTCTCTCCACCACTCCCCTCCGACGTCT
>NW_004798757.1:72788-75654 GCF_000002075.1 Aplysia californica | reverse complement strand
CACGCATTTACACCATAATGTTAGAACAAGCTGCAAGGACAGCAAGATAGACAGATGGATAGTATAAATAAATGATATATAATATATATTCGATATACCGTCTGTGCCCTCGAGTACTACCAACCCATTCTTTTACTCTTGTCCCACCCAGGCCAATAGTGTTGCGTTGTTGTTGTTAGATTTAATACGAGTTTTACGGCACTTGGAGTACAACTAGGAAATGCTGAAGATTAGAGGCGTTACTAGAGAATAACTCACTCACAGAGGAAGGAAAAGAGAGATAAGGATGATAGTTGTGATAAGAAAGAAAGAAAGAAAGAACAGACCTCACCAGAGCTCCCACCAACCGCCCTCCCAGGATAACAAAAGAAGGACAAACGACGTAGGACACAAGACGGACATCGGACAGAAGAGACGGCACTGACGGGACTTGACGACGACGTACAGGAAATGGACTTGGCACGACCGGAAGTGCTTCCTCAGCGCCGTACCGGAAGGAGGACAAGGACCAGTGACGTCGATTCATCAGCTCCTGAGGTAGGACACAGGCGCCACATGCTGGCAGCTCTGACACGAGTTACAACACTTCAGATATTAACAAACCGAAGGATTGTTAAATGCGTAGCCTCCTTTTCCTTCTTCTTCTACTTCTTCCGTTTTATCCCTGCTGTCGCCAGTCTGTCCCAGTTTGAATTATCTTCCTAAGTCTTTACTACCCGTCACAAAAGTGAAAAGCGAGAGGGAGAGATGGAGGAGAATTGAATATCCACGATTCGATTGTGCCGGTCTGTTGCATTTTCGGTCGGTTCCATTTTCTCTTTCAAAGAAGTCATGCGGTGATGGATTTCCTGCCAACAGTGTCGCAATGTAATAACCAGGATTTCAAAGAGATTTTAAACAAAGACTCATATGAAGGCGTCAGATTTGAATTGCTCTGCTTCATATTTAGAAGTGATGTAGCCACACAAAACCAAACTAAAACAAACAGACAGAAAAAAGAAAGAAAGGAAGGAAATTCAACGTTAAGCGGGAGAACATTGATGAATGTCTACAAACAAAACAAAACCTAAAAAAAAAAATGGATGAAAATTCAACATTAAGCTAGTGGTGTTGGTGAATGTCTGGAAGTTACCAGCTCTCGACTCCTTTTCAAATTTATCATTTTCTTATATCGTCGGCAAGCTGGTCAACTGACATAATCCAAGACAGCAATTTTTTTCAGGAGAGAGGGGAAAAAACATTTTAGTTTTATCTTAAATTGTGTCTAAATTATCCGTCTTTACTTGCCTTTTCAAACATTTAGACTCAGATTAGAATGTCGACGAAATAATTCTGGAGCACAGAAACCAATACCATAGATTAAGGATCGCCAATTTTCTCAAATCAAAATTTCGTGTCCAGTACATCTGAGAAGCTGGCTGACAGTGTATTTTTGGCTTATTTATGGGGGAATTATAACAGTCCTGGCACGCATTAACTGAAAGTTCAGACAGTTCACACAGTATGATAAAATGTACAGGTCATATTGAGCTTAAAGAAACGTCTCAGTTTTAGTTAGTGCAGTCTGAGTGCGGAAAAGGCATTTTAAATAAATAAACGCGTCAGAGTAATTGCTGTTAATACGGACACCAAAAGTAATTAAGTTAACCCCCCAAAACGAAGCTTTGGAATCGCTCAAGAATTTTTTCTGTCTGCCATCTCGTTCTTAAGGAAGAGCATTAATTTTTGTCTCTTGTGTGTTTCGTTCTTGATCATGTAGGTCTACGTTTTTTTCTGGGGGATGGGGGGAGAGAACGGGGAGCGGTTTATTTGTTTTTGCTACAAGCGAGAGAAACGAAAAGTGTGAGCCAAAGAAACCAGCAGCATCTTCTGTACAGACACGAAATCCCATGGATAACTTTCACAGACAAAAGAAAAATGCGAAGCTAAGAAAAACGTTTTTAAAATACACAAAAAGGTAGAGTTCACACTTAGTCATACACAGTATGTACATCTACGTGCTCCAGGTGTAAGGGAAGGGATCTGTACACTCATTGGATGCGTTTCTCTGTCGTCAGATTTGCATGGTAGCGGCGCATTGTTAGTTTGAGTAAAAAAGAAGCACACCCACAAAGTACTGCATGGTCTTAAAATGTATGGAAGACAGACAGAAATGACAGAGGGAAAGAGAAGAAGCAGGAACTACCAAAAGCATCCTTCAAACACCTGCAAAGTGGCATTCATTACATCCGGGTTTTTTAAAATGCAGGTCCCATCGACGCCATTGGGACAAGTTAGGAGGCGGGTCTCCGACCCTGCCTGTCAGAGACAACCGGCCCGGCGAAGAGTGATACAACATCCCACTAGAAAACCAAAATACTTAATACAAATATGATCTTCCCACCTAGGAATCGAACTCGGGTCTCCTGCATGCGACAGCGCAGCGCCTAGAACTGTTGCACCACAAACGCCAGTGCACAAATCCTGGCAAGATAAAGGTTTCTTAACTTCGTTTTAATTTGTTACTACACGAAGACTTCCTCGCTCACTTCATTCCGTCGCGACTCCGAGTCACACAGAATCCGACTCACGGGGTAATGAATCTCAAGGGAATAACTTACGGTTCTCGCCTTGAACTGGGGGGCAGTTTGTTCTCGCTTCAACAATAATGACATAACAATATCCTGTGCTTCCTTTACACTTAAATCGTTGCTCTCTTCACCATAGGCATGTTAAACAGGTTAACTGTGCATGTCTCTCACTTTGACCAAGGTCGCTTTGTAAATAAAGAAAAATGATGGGCGTGTGTGTGTGAGTGTATGTTTGGTGTGTGTGAGTGTGTGTGTGTGTGTGTGTGTGTGTGTATGTGTGTGTGTGTGTGTGAGAG
>NW_004798757.1:68312-70168 GCF_000002075.1 Aplysia californica | reverse complement strand
GCGTGCGTGTATGTGTGAGTGTGTGTGTTTATGAGTGTGGAAACACGACAAGACGTACATACAAACAAAACGCACTTGTATAACCACACAAATTCTTCCGTTGCCACAATGTTCCCCCAAACCGAAGAACTAGACCACTAAGACGAGATGTCGAGTCCTGATACTTCTTGGGTCGAGCTACTACAACTACCCTTGTCGGCAAACATGGCACGGTATCTCTAATGATTATCTTGTCCAAGCAATGAAAACACTTCTGGACCCCGACATCCGAGCTCCGACTCAGAGACATCCCGGCAGAAGGCACGTGGAAACAGCTCGTGGGCCTCTACACAAAACCCACAGAACTAGGAGCACAAAACAGAAGGTGACGATATTATGATAATTTAGAGCTGGCTCTTTTCGTTGAGTTGAGTTGGGTTTGCTTTCAGCGAGTCAGTATGGCAGTATTTCGCTAGGATTAGATACAGACAGGACTGCCACTAAAAGAGTAGAGCGCTTTCCAAAGCAAATTCACAAACTGTCAACAATCAAAAGTTAGACCAACTTTGCAAAGACAGGGAAAAGCTCATGATAATAATTATACCAAATAATGCTCTAATTTTGCAAATCCCACTGCATCTCCATTTTGGGTAAATGGTCACAATGACCACGTACTTATAATTACTTTTAGTTTTAGTTTTAATAAGAGTATCATGGCACTTGCAACACAAAATTGTCACATAAGAGCAGAAGATTAGTGGGAATGAGTAACATACAAAGAAAAGGAGGAGAGTTAAGTATGATATATATGCTCAATAGGAAAGAACGAGTAAACCACACCGGAGCACCTGTCAAGTTACTGCCAACCGCTCACGATATGTTTATATAGATAAAAATATTATAGACAACTACGTGAGCATGGCATTTTTTACAGATGAAACCTGACTACCACCGCGCTCTGTCCACCTTCACAACTCTATGACACAACTTCAAACCTTCCCATCATTTTTACGGCATGAGATAAAAGCCCAGATAACTCTCTGGTGGCCTCTCGTTGAGACCCAGACGTTTTCTTATCATCTATCAAAATTTATTCATTTTCATCTTTAAGAATTGTCAGGGAAGAGAGACTTGGGAAAAGCACATTTTCTTTCATTTGAACAAGTCTTTTCTTTCATTTAAACAAGTCTCAATGTAAACATGTAACATATCTGTCAATATACAGAATATCAAGGATCTGTCTTCTGCGTCTGTGACGTAGCGGTTAGGCCCTTCACTGTCGCACACAGGACACCCGAGTCCAATTCCAGAGTGGAGAGGAGATTCTTTATCGAGTATCTCGGTCTTTCTGTTGGGATGCTGCATCCCTCTCAGCCTGTGTGTGTCCTGATAGGCAGGGTCAGAAGCCTTCCTCCTAATCTCTTAAATTAGCCAAATACGGGGGCTGGGGGTGGGTGGGGTAAAAAAAACCCACCTACATAAAAAAAAATGTGAACAGTCTTCTGAATTCAAGGGCTTGACCTGGTGGCTTAGGGTAGCTTAGACAAATGCCAATAAATATTAACGAGTCTATTGTTAAACAAGTGGCATGCTGATGTAAAGCCGCCAACCGTTCTTTGTGGCATCGTATGTTTAAGCGTTTAAACTTGCAAGTCATGTAGCTTCTGGTTCGTTTCTCGAGTAGGACAGATATTTTTTGGCGTTTTTAAGATTGTTCCTGTGGTGTTTGTCTCACAACGGCCACATTTTCTTCAATGAACCGATGTCTTTTTGATAAAGAGAAAGCATATCGGGGAGTCAAGAAAAACACATCGATACAACAACGGTCACTTAAAGCAGGAAAAAAATGAAAGGCAGATATACAAAATCAACACAGG
>NW_004798757.1:64569-65551 GCF_000002075.1 Aplysia californica | reverse complement strand
GCGAGAGAGAGAGAGAGAGAGAGAGAGAGATAAAGAGAGAGAGAGAAAGAGAGAGAGAGAAAGAGAGAGAGAGAGAGTATGTAAATGTTTACTTGTGTAGTATGTTGTATGCAGTGAGCCCGCGAATGTAACGGCATGCCTCTTCGGCGCATGAGACCAATTTTCCCCGAGTGGGAATGCGTCTGAGTGAATGTGAGTGTCGTGTAGAGCGCGTAAATGTACCCGTGCGTAACATATCTAGATCTATCTACGCAAACAAAACAATGAAGCATCCTCTAAACAAAGTCTCGGTATCATCATATAAGCACAGACAGTCACCTCGCCCGGTCACCAAGACAGGAACGCAAACAAGCACGCGCGCGTAACTCACAAGAAAGAACCCAGTCGGCGAACCGCTAATATCCCGCTGTGTACGTAAAATCCCGCCAATTTTCGGGCTAAATCGAAATCGACGTGACCTGTTTATAGCGCGCAGTCGGCGGGAGGCTGCGGGAGTTGATGAGTGGCCGGCCAGAGTGGGGGATTATGGGAACATCCTCACAGGTATTTGCCTGATTATGTTATGTTCCTTTTTCTCTTCTGCTCTTTTTAAAATAATATTATTATGTGAAAAAATAACAACAAAAAGGCGCACACAGACAAAAAAACCCCCCAAACAAAACAAAAAAAAACTTTCGTTTTGAATAAAGCCGTGTTGACGAGCGAGCTAACAGCATTCAGCAAGGTTTTCCCTGATATGACGGTCGATTGAACACGAGCCGTCAGATTTTATCAGTTCTGCATTTTTGCGCTAGAAATTCCCTCCCCCATCTTGAGCAACAGTCCTTTTGTTGTGTCTACAATTTATGACAACGGTCTTTGTTTAGAGACAGTGTAATGTGGACGCTTTGTATCAAGGCAAAAACATGATAGATGGATGGATGGATGGATGGATAGACGGATGGATGGATATATAGATAGACAGATAGATGGGTAGATGATA
>NW_004798757.1:60791-62496 GCF_000002075.1 Aplysia californica | reverse complement strand
ATAGATAGATAGATAGATAGATAGATAGATAGATAGATAGATAGATAGATAGATAAGTCATCCGTTTGCTTCACTTTTCTTTATACCCAGAACCCGGGTTGGCCCAGTCAGAAAAGTTAGAAGCAGCCTGTGCTTGAAGCTGTGTTGAAGAGTACGTAAAACACTTGTAAAATAATGTCTCAAATTTCTCTCAACTCCGAGAACTTTAACAAAGAAGAGCACCTGCAAAAGAAGTTGATTAAAAGTTGCATTGCTAATAACACAGATGCCATTTTCCAGCATCCTTCATCAGTCGCATTCTTCTCAAAGAGCCCTGTCCTAATCGAAACTAAGCAGCTTTTCTTTGCGAAAGGAAGCAGCAACGATGCAATCCCTTAGGAAAACAACGTAATCATTTTCTTTGCATTCCCTAATGGGTGAGATTGGGGTATTTCGAAGCACAAAGGAACAAACCTTAATCCCCTTTCCACCGACTGAGTTCTTAAAAATAAATCCGCACAGATCAGAGAAATGCAATCCCACGTTTCAGGAATTGAATTAAGATAAAACTCTAAGCTTATAACAGAGAGCTTTGAAGATTTTTATTCGGCACATTTTTTTATAGCTTAGACCCTGGATGGACACTACTTTCTCACACACGTCTGAGATATCAGGCAAAACTCCTCGGTGAACTCGTAAAACACGGGTTTGATTTGAACCTAGGAGACATCATTTTGTTCAGTATCTTTGTCTTTCTGCACGGATGAATCCCACAAAGGCAATATTGGCCCTGGCTGTCAGGGTTAAAGCATCTAGTCCCATAAATGAATGGGGATTTCTTTTTTCGATGAGGGCATAAAACATTCGTAGCCATAACAATTATCATTCTTTCGACTCTTCCACCTGTGTATCGACTCACATTTTATCGACTCATATTCCTGTTTACCTGTTCATAAAACAACAAATTGTAGGTATCAATTTCCTCGACACAATTCTCATACCTTTGTTAACTTGTCTTCTCTCTCTTAGAGCTATTAGCTCAGTTGGTATCATGCTAGCTAATGGTGCAGATAATCCTGGTTCGAATCCTCAAAAAGGGCGCTCTCGAAAAAGTCATGTTTGGGGGATTTACCAAGACTCTCTCGACCGACTTGACTAAAAATCAGAAGTCCTGTCTCTTAAACAACATTATAGTGTTGAAAGGAGCATTGAAAACATTTTTAGAGCTTTAGTAAGAGTTTTACGCACTTGCAACTCAAAAAGGTAATATAAGTGCCGAGAATTAGAGGTGTTAGAAGAGAGTAACAAACACAAAAAAGACGATAGACCTACATATGTTTGATTAGAAAGAAAGAGCAAACGACATCAGAGCACCCGCCAGCCACCCACAGTTGAACTCTTATGAAGCCAAGCCGCCCTCTAACTATCACATCTCCAAAATGCAATTCGATAAGCGCCAGCAAAATTGCTCACACCGTCACTAACGATTTGATCACTCGTAATCAAGATGTCAATACTTGAGGCTTTAAGTTAAAAGAGCGGTTGCCAATCTAGACAAAGAGTACTGACATCTAGAAACACATGACTGTTTGTTTTTTGTGCTCAATTTTAAGATGAAAGAAACGTAAATGAAGTTCTTTACAGGATTAGGCAGGACACGTAAATGTGTGTGTGTGTGAGCGTGTGTGTGTGTGTGTGTGTGTATGTGTGTGTGTGTGTGTGTGTG
>NW_004798757.1:58801-60317 GCF_000002075.1 Aplysia californica | reverse complement strand
AGAGAGAGAGAGAGAGAGAGAGAGAGAGAGAGAGAGGGAGAGAACGAAAAAAAGAAGGATTAGCATAATATCGTTAGGGAAAATTGCAACCCATTTCATCCATGGACTCAAAGTACATGTAGTGACATCTTTCCGAGTTCGTTTGAGCAATTTCAAGTCGAATTATCAAAGACTATCATACAAAGCATTGTACTGTTTTAACTGTCTCGATTAATTCTAGATCAGCCGGGTGGTGACAAAGCGGAAAATTCCAAATTAGTCAGTAGTTGGGCTCTCTCTCGTAAAATGTGGTTTTACCGATTAACACGGAACGTGAATTTCAACAACGATGGGAAAAGATAAGGCGAAGAGAGTTCACTCAATCAAACTCAATTCCCATTGCTGCCCGAAAAGGAAAAGTAATTAGACAAAAAAAGAGACGTTGCTTTCACCATAAATAAAGCTTTTCTTTCATGTGCTCTGCTGGCTGTCAGACCATTTGCCGCGCCCAGGGATAGTGCCCGTAGAGATAGGTAAAAAGGCAGAGTGCACAATGGTTACATATTTATACATCTGATCTGAAACTGCTAAAACAAATAAAAGCAGTCGAACCTACCCTAACGACCACCTGTCCAATACAAGACATTAACATATGTAGAAACGACCACTGTCCACTCCACCGCTTTGCGTTTTTTTCTGTCTGTGCGAGCGAAGGTTGTACTGACGACGTCACACATTTCTTTGCTGAAGCGTTACTATAATTGCTGTAGTATACTAGTGCTGACATGCACCTTGTTAAAATTACATAGCACTCAATATGGGGACCAGACTCATCTAAGATTTAAAAAAAAAAAAATTAAAAGAAAAAAAACCAAACTCACTAGATCTATAAACCAAAAAAACAACAAAAAAAAGACAATTTAAAAGAAAAAAAACAAACTCAACTTATCGTTGGCCGGCGGTTCAGATTTAATAAGTCCACATTTTGAAAAAATCTTTTTATTTGTTTTTTAAAGTGCAGTTTCCTAACCTGCGGTATCGGTAGTATGTGGTCACAAAATATTTGGTACAATTTCAAATCCTAAACATTGACACCCCCCCCCCCTCGAAAAAAAATCAACAAAACACAACCCCACAACCAATAACAAAATAACAATAACAAAAAAAAACAAAACCAAAAAAGAAAAGAAAAGAGACATAAAGTGGGATCAATAATTAAAACGAAACAGTGTTTTATTTCTCATGAAAATTATTCCTTTCTGGGGTTAGAACATTTGAATAGCTAGCCAGCATTATGGTACAGGGTCTTCTGTTTAGTCTTTACCTATTCTGTCTGTGGGTGGACCAACTGGCACACAGGGGTCAGGTCAGAAGAGAGAGTAATGTGTCTTAGCAGCTCCCGAGAGTCACTGAACTTGTACAGGGGTTGTGTGGGCGTGGGGGGTCGGTCTGCTTGAAGGGTTCCAGCCTCGCTGTAAACATTATTTATCACGCTTCTTAAAGTAGGACGGTAGTCCCATTATAATCTCAAGACTTT
>NW_004798757.1:55494-57984 GCF_000002075.1 Aplysia californica | reverse complement strand
GGGGGGGGGGCGCACCGATCATCAACGACCAGGTCAAACCAGCTGTACAGTGAGTGACACACCAGGAAGTAGAACATGTCCGGTCAAGTGACTGGTCGACTAACTGACCATACTCTTGGGACTGACAAGAGGAAACACGGGAACTAATGGAACACATGGACAGCACGACAGCCTTTTCTTGTCTCCCCTTCGCTTATTATAATTACGGGGTTTTGTTCTTGGGTTTTTTTTCTGTCGTGCGAAAGGAAAAGGGTGTGTGTGGGGTGAGGGGTGGAGGGGCGTGGCCCTCTTTCGGGTCAACAATTGATTGAAAATTCGAGAACTCAGCTTCAAAACATGAGTATATAAGCCCTTTTTAGGTTTTGCTTTTCATCTGCTAAAGCAAACATCCTACAAACTTATTACCCCCTCCCTTTATTTTTTTTTAGATCATAGCCCTCCCACTTCCTCTCCCCCTCTCTCTCTCTCCCCCTAGTCTCCCGAGGATTAAAAACATATCCCTATACAAAGCAGGCAAATCCGTCCCAATTTACGTTAGAAACCAGACGGGACATCTATTTTACACAATTACGTGCGAAAACCTAAATAAGGGGTTATGACTAACCAACATGAAAGATAAAACCGAAGGGGAAAAACACTGAAAAGGAAAGGGAGAGAGACGGGTATGAAAAGAAAGCAAGTCGAATAAAGGCGGTGGTGTGTGTTGACTCGCCAACTACCAAACTATGGCGAGCTCTCCTTGGACACAGGGCCTGAAAAGACTGTCAGACTTTTACGTTGATTACTTTTCCAGGGGATGTAAACACGAAAGTCACTGTTCCATGTTTCCTGGGAGTGAAAGGTCGACGCTCTGGTGTGGTCTGTTTCTTCTCTGTGTACATCTTTTCATTGCCCCTATCGTTGTTTTGTTTGTATGGCTTAAAGGAGATACATCGACACAATAACGCTTACTTAAAAGCCGGGAAAGGGTAAGGAAGGCAAACTAAATTAACTGAAGGAAAGAAAAAGAGTAAGACCTACCAGAAGCGCTCTTCAACTACACACTTTCTAATCCTGTAATATACTCCTGGCCCCACGTAAGCGTTATCGCACTCACTCACATAAACCACAACAAATCGATAATAACAACAACATTCACGTCTTTTGTCATGGGCCCCAGCAAATTAATTACTGTATCTATTTAATTAGCAGACCACAGGAGTATGAAACTCGGCACCACTTCGGCTGAAGCAAACGCATAAACCCACAGTCGCCGACCGCTGGAAAGATGAAAAAAAGAAAGAAAAGAAACGATGCCAAAAGCGAAGCCAACGCTACAAAGAAAGAATCAAACAACGTCGCAGTAGCTAATCAAGCCAGCGCCACGTCTCGCCTGCGGTTTTTCTATGTTTACGCCAGTTTCACGCAAGATTGAGCGGTCTTTTAAGCATTGGCATATCCGCCATTATCCGCCCCCGCCCGGGTGAGCAAGTAGAGAAAAGGAGAGATCGTGGGGTCGCAAAGTTTTATGGCCATGTTGAGCGTGCAACAGCACGGTTCATTTAGCAGGTGAGTTCAGATCTGAACTCAAGACGCAGCTCAGCGTGATTGAACGTTTGAAGCTCTCGGGATCAGACAGCGCCCCACTGGAAGCACATGCATTACTCGCTAAAACGGCCCACAGGGAGCAGAGATGCATGGCATGGATTGAAGCGAGTGGTTGGAGAACAAACGGCAACGCCAAGTCATCGTATGGGTTTTACGTCCCTGTAAATACTGTAAATGCATTTGAGAAAGCAGACCTCGGAATTCAGCTTTCATCATCGACCTGGCTGAAGGAATAATTGGGCGAAGAACTGTGCAAATTCCCCCAAAACAACCCATGTTCAAGAGTTCTCGGAATGGAATTTGATTACGTGTCACCTGCGCTGTATTCAGCATAATATCTGACCTTGACCCCTCACATTGTGAGCGGACTAGGGTTTATTACTTTAAAAAATATTGCTAAAAGTATTCAGCCTATTAAAAGGGTGCAGCCAAGGATAGCACAGAGCTGTACAGCGCACACCAGTTAGGTGTTTGTTTTAATGTTGTTTTAGTAGAGGTTTTACGGCGCTCGCAACTGCATGAGGTTATATGAGTGCCAGAAGACTAGGTGTTACAAGAGAATAACAAACATAAAAAAGAAGAAGGGGGAGATAAGGACGGTAGATGTTTGATTGGAAAGAAGAAGCAAACCACACCAGAGCACCCGCCAACCATTTAGGTATAAAGATAAGGCTTTTTGCCTTGTACGCAACAGTTGTGAATTCGGTTCCAACGTGGGGTAAGATTTAATCCAACATCTCCGTTTTTCTGCAGGGATGTAGTATCATGAACAACCTGGGTTGGCTCTTTTGGGAAGAGTGAATAACCCCCTCCCCCCCAAAAAAAAAAAACAACAACAACAACTAAACAGGATGAAAACAAGGAAGCAAATACGCAATTCCTCCCCCCTCCTCCCCGCCCCCT
>NW_004798757.1:53021-55033 GCF_000002075.1 Aplysia californica | reverse complement strand
GGCGGAAAGGGGAAGCAAAGAGAAGAGCAGCTACTGGGCTAGGTAAATAAACTTTGTGTAGTAAATTGCTGAACGCTTCGTAAATCATCTTAAAACACACACATGTTGTACCGGAAGGGTAGCTCTGTGGGAGTGTATTACTGATTTATGGTACTTTGAGTTCAACGAGTTTGAAAAAAGAGCAATTAGTAGGTCCGTTATTTTTAGAAGTCTGTACAGCTTGTGAGAACTTCTGGGCGCTCTATAAGGATACGTAAAAGTCTCCACTTGTAACAACAGACGGACAGAATAGAGGAGAAATAAGACCAGCTATTGGAGTCTTTCGACCACCCGTTGCTACTCAATTCAAAGGTGAAGCACATGGTCTGCTTACATGAGATACCGGGGCGATTAGATACTATTTTACAAAAATCGAGAAAAACAATAAAGAAATACTCGAACTTGCATCCTGAACTTCGCATCGCTGAATACCACAGTCAATCAGTGAAAGATAAGAAAACATCATCATCATTGCCTTTCTTACCCTGCACCTGGGTATAGGCCACGGAAAAACACCTTCCACCTTTCTCTATCCCTGGCTTATAAACGTTCTATAAGGCCCTCCGTTGATAGAGCATAACGCTTCCTATAGTGTCTATAGAAGGTGTATTTTTCTAAATTTCTAAAGCAGTCCATCACAATGGAGATGGGCCTTTGATTATAAAACATATCTCTGATATAAGTGAACGGGAACGTCTCTTTCGAAACAATAAAGCCGTCTAAGACGCAGGACCAACAATTTTAAGCCCGTCTCAGACATGGATGAATTGATAGAGTAAAGGCCCACTCAAACTCTATACTTAAATGGTTTTAGTTCATAAAACTGCGTGAACTTGGCAAAGAGTCACAAGGCGCTCTCAAAGCATGTACAGTATGACGCCAACCGCACAAAAGAGTCAAAAGGGGCGCCCTTGCTCTGGGAACTGGGAACAGAAGTTGGACTCGACATTCCAAGCACAAAAAACAAAGCCATCTCTGGCTCTCGTACTTGGGCGTTTGTATCTCTTCCATCTACTCACGGAAAAGACATACCAGTTCGCAGGAGTGCTTACGTCTATTAATATCGTGGAGGGGGCATTGGCCTCATCACAGTCCGTAGTCTTTGACATAGATTGCTATTCGGATAAGAGACGGTACTTTCTAGCTATATTATTATTGCCCATCAACCGGCTGCCACTATCAGGCGAAGTACTGAAATGATTGGTGGGAAAAGCAACCTACATACTTACGATGTGGTAAGAACATAGCGACAGCTCAACACCACAAGCAATACAACCCTAGTACGATAACCCAAGAAACCCTGGGAAAATACAGAAAACATGGGGGGGGGGGGGGCACAATCCCACAAAAGCTGAAGATAGCAGCAGCCATAAGCAGATCATTTGACGAGAGGAAAAGTTGTTTATATTTTACCCTATTATTTGTCCGCACTAAGACGATACAACAGTTTTCCTTTTGGTACAGAAATATTATCTATCTCTTTCAGAGGCCGAGGTTTTGGTGGTCGAATTTTTTAAAATTCTCCCAAACATGGTCTCCTTTCCTAAAGTATAAGGTTCGTTTGCGACACCAGTTACAGTATGGTTTCTATTTTTCGTTTTAATATAACAAGAAAAACATCGAAACATTCATGGTCATAAAGAAGGCCTGAGAAAAATGAGGACAGTGAAAACACAACAGATGAAAAGACATTTGTATGGTTTTGTTTCAGCAATGCTTTCCTTTTAATCCAATTTATTTTCATTTCTAAGAAAACCACTTTTAGTTTAAAGAAAAGGACTAAACTAAGAGAAAAACATACGGAAAACAAGTATGTAAAGACAATCTCTCTCTCTCTCTCTCTCTCTCTCTCTCTCACTCTCCCTCTGTCTCGTTCTTTCTCTCTACTTTTGACTCTCATTTTCTCTTTATTTTTTCTCTCACTCCTTCCCATCTCTCTCTCTCTCTCTCTCTCTCTCTCTCTCTCTCTCTCT
>NW_004798757.1:47905-49659 GCF_000002075.1 Aplysia californica | reverse complement strand
TTAGAGAGAGAGAGGGGGAGTGAGAGGCAGAGACAGAGAGAGGAGAGAGAGAAGGGAGAGAGAGAGACAGAGAGAGAGAGAGACAGAGAGAGAAAGTGAGAGAGAGAGGAGAGAGGGAGGGAGGGGAGAGAGAGAGAGTGAGTGAGTGAAAGAGAGAGAGAGAGAGAGAGAGAGAAAGAGAGAGAGAGAGAGAGAGAACAAAACAATGAAAGACAGAAATATCATCTCTGTAAACACATAGCCGTCTTTTGAAACAAGCAACCAGAGGGCCAAGCTGACATTAAAATTCCTCCCTTTCCCCATTTCTTCCCGACTATTAACATCGAGAGAGGAAACAAGCTGAATGCAAGACAGCGTGCTGGGAGATATGAGGGCTGATCAAGAATCAAACAAGATTAAGACAAGAACTTGTGCAGCAAGACACGACGCAGCCAATGAAATTCCGCCAAGATCAAGCGCATCCTCCGCTGATGGAATTGTTTTCAACATCACAATATAATATAATTTTTGGAGGGAAGTTTGCTTGATTAATTGCATCAACGTAGCAGCTCTCAGAAGGCGCTGGGCTGACACAGAATACTCTGCACTCCCGTGAATACAAAATCCATGGTATTATATGCGCTCTTCAGACAGAGCATTTCCTGGAGTAGAGAATCCCTTCCTGGAATAATAATATACACTTTCCCGGAGTGCGGTGGTCCTGTCATTACAACGTATCCGGCTGTTTTCTACATTGGACAATATTGAGGCTTACTGCAACAATAGGAAAACAAACCCTTTCTGCACACTATGTACTCACCACCATCTAAGAGGAGTAGTGGAAGTAAAAGGTAAAGTTTTTCCCGCATCCGATCAGGACATTGGGGATTGCCTTGTTAGTAAGACAACTTCCTGGGACTTCGGCATATTTTGGTAGGATGACCAGTTCCTTAAGTGGAAGTACCTACGTTGAAAAAAACCCTCAAACAAACACAAAACCCCCCTAAAATAGTTCAATTTATTCAATTACGGGCACAGGTAAGCGTATCCAAGTCACGGGCCAGGTTAAGTGATTCACGACCCAAAGCAAGAGAAAATAGGGGGAAATCGGCTGAAATACCCAAGTTCTCAAAAGTGGGATAAAAAACTGGTAACTCTATGCTATCAGACGTCACTCAATGGCATTTCATAGGATACAACATTAGATATTTCGCTTTTAGCCGTGCCAAGCTGAAAAAAAAATACATCTACTGACCTGTAGCTCTATTTCACTAGAAATCAGTTCCCGCCAAGACATACAGAAAACGTGGCCAGCCCAGATACAGTACTTTTGACAACATAATCATGGAAAGGAGTGTTTTGGTCATTTATAAAACAACAAAACAAGCCTCACCCCCAAAAAAAACAAAACAGAAAAAATTAAAAACAAACCACCAATAACAACAAAACACGACAGATATAATCATGATCCTGAAAACTGTTCAGATGTTATAGAGAGGACAATGCACAGAGAGAAACAACTCATGTAGTGGCAATACAGATCTTAGAAAATAATTACAGAGATGTCGAAATAACGAGACACAGAAGAGCCTCTCACTCAATCCAAATCCACGCACTTATGTATTTTTTATACCATCCAACGACAGCCATAGCAGATTCCAGGGCATGCCTCTCCTTTGTCCAGCATTTCGTCTGTCGTGTCGACTGACGACTCAAGTATTTCTTTGATTAATTTGCATACCTAGTCCAGCTGTTGTCCCCAACAAATGAGAAGC